>NC_092349.1:52389122-52672458 GCF_963676685.1 Mytilus edulis | reverse complement strand
TCCCCACCCTCCATCGACCTACTTATAGCCTGCATTGCTTTCTTCTGTGCATAAACCAATATGCATTCCAAATGTTGCACACTTTCTAAATATATACGGCCGTCAATACAATATGAAATAATGTCGTTATTACAAACGAAAATTCAAATCATGCATAACTGTGTGAATAAACTCATCATAGATACCAGGACAAAATTTAGTATATACGCCACACGCGCGTTTCGTGAAACCATATGATTTAATAATTTGTTTAGGTTATTTAAGCTATTGATGATATGAATGTTGCTGATATGGTTGACTTTTGAATGTATATTAAATTACGCCTCTCACCATTGCTCACCATCAAATATATCTGCCATAATTGAATGTTCGTCTTTGCATCTGGACGTCAGAGTCAGTGTACCGAAATATTTTCCCTCTGCTGCAGACTAATTCAAGTTGATTCAATGAAATTTTTACGATGCCATGATGTTACACGTTAATGTGACAGAAACCTAACAAGACTTGAAAAATAATCCCAAAATGAATGAAAGTATGTTTTAAAATAAACTCTCCATAGCAATATTTTAACTAGGCTTTCAATTTTGTTCGCCAGACGGGCTTTTCGTCCACAAAATACTCATCAGTGACGCTCTAATCAACAAAGTTAAAAAGACAAAATAAAGTGCAAAGTTGAAGAGCATTGAGGATGCAAACTCCCTAAAGAGTTTGCCTTGCGAAGGTAATCTATTCAGGTTGTTTTTTATTCCATTATATTTGTAGGAATGATACCCAGCTTTGTTCTTTGTCTTGGTTTGATGTTAGCTGCTATCCAATGGACTTAAATGGAGGATAAATGAATGTGTTCGTATTGATGAAACTAACTGTACAACAAGGATTAATATCTCGGAAAATGATTATATCAATCAGATTGTTAGTTATTAGTCATTTAGTATTTGTATTCTCAAAAAGGGATGTTTTACACATGGTTATAAAAGCTGAAAATTACCATTGACATTTATTTGTATATAGACATAATGAATAAATATCTTTAAACAATTAAATTGTTAGAACGTATTTTCAAAGTTTTCATTGGCTGATTTATATCGTATCCCCTTTTGCAGAATTGCGAAGTCAATCACACTTGCATTTTGAATTAAACATTTGAAAATAGTTATAAAATCCCGTTATATACATAGATGTAAGAGTCATCTAGCCATAATGGAAATACTAGCCCTTAACATGTTCATATCTTCATTACATACGACAAAACAGTGTTACGCGTAACACAATACTAGAATGCTGTTAATATACCATGAAATGCTTGAGCATATTCAACAAGAATGAGATGTTGTTGTATAATTAATAGCGAGTATCACTCTACTATATTTTTTAGATTTTTAGTTTTTTTTTAAATTCAGCTTTAACTGCCTTTAAAAGAATTATTTCTTCTTTGACATGTAGAATGACATTTCTCATTCCGTATTAGACAAGGAGGTCTGATTTGATTTAGAACAAAAAAATTAACGAAAAAGAAATCAGATTGACAGCAACTGTTACAATAGACAACTATAGTCGCCGTCAGCTAAAATTCGTAGCGGTTATCGGTAAAAATAATCTAAACTATCAATCGCGTTCACTCGAGATATAGTTTTTCACATTCCATTCATAAATCGCAAAAAGAAAAACCACTACTGACCTACCTTTTAAGTGATCGCACTGTAATAATCCTGACCTTCACTTTTCATAGACGATTTTGAATGGTGGAATCAGCCATTGTTTTTACCGGAAGTGTTTCCGTGGAGTTCAATTTCATAAAATTTGCATAAAGCGCGGGAAACCTTATCACATCAATGAAAGGAACATTTCAGGAAACTGCGTACAGTAACGAATGTCATATGTAAACAAATGATCCTCATAGAAACGATGATGGCGGAATTACAATGGAAAATATTCTGGAAAAAGTGAAGGTCAGGATTATTACAGTGTGATCACTTAAAAGGTAGGTCAGTAGTGGTTTTTCTTTTTGCGATTTATGAATGGAATGTGAAAAACTATATCTCGAGTGAACGCGATTGATAGTTAAGATGATTTTTACCGATAACCGCTACGAATTTCAGCTGACGGCGACTATAGTAATTGACTTTTGATAGAAACATATATTTTTCATTTTTGTTTTGTCTTGCGATACTCCAATGTCTGTATTACTTATCGCATGTGATATGCAGCATATATTAACTTCCAACGAGAGTGGTTTACGGCATTTCTAAAGAACATAAAAAAGACTGACTGTCATTTTCTTAAAATGTAATATAAATTCATTTTCTGAAAGTGAACATCTACTTTGTCTACAAATGATCAAGAATTAGGTTATCACATTTATATGGGCCGTGTTTATTACAAAATTTAATGCACGAACGCAAAAATTAAATATAAATGCAACGCCGTTTCAGTAGAAACATATGGTTGATTTGAGTTAATATGTTATTATGATTTCATATATAGAAGAAGATTCACAATCAACAATCACATTAATACTGGAAATAAAACATTGATATTTGAAACAAGCATAATTAAACAATGTGTTTAATGTTTATGATTAACTTCGGTAAAGATGTGATAATAATTCACAAATATGTTTTATCCATCAGCTACATCTTGTAGTTTACTTTCTGAAAGCATCATTCTTTTTTATTTAAAATAATTAATCTTTCTCCATACTGTTGAATTATTTTAGGAAATTGCAAGTTTTTGTTATACGTGGTCCGTTTAAGATGACTTGAAGATTAAAAGTTTAATATATACATTTTTGTATGGAAGGCAGTCGGTACAAATGTGTCTCAATAACAAAAAAATTGCTACACCGTTACATTGTATGTCTACTGCATCTGTTTAAGAGACAAATACAATTGTAATACAATGGAGGATAAAGCCCATTTTATTTTATACTGTAAAAAATGCTAAACTAAGAGATAGCTTTATAGGAAATGTAATAAAACATATGCCAGTTTTTATGTCCTGGTAAGAAAATGAAAAAAATAAATATTTTCTTTGCCTATCAACCTCAAAAGAAGTAGAAAGCTAAGGGTCCTATTTTAAACAGGCATTAGAACTGAGAACCAGGGGACTCTTGATTTATTTATAAAATATATTCATAGAGATAGATTGTTTTTCTTTTTTGCTTTTTTTGTTTCTATGGTTTTGTTTGTTAAATGTATTTTGTGTATGTTTATATAATTTGTCACAAACTTATTGTTCAGAGTTTAAATGACAATAAATATTTGAATTTGAATTGAATTTGAATGTTAAACATTGTGGTACAGTAGCTGATTTGTTTTAAGTGGCAATGGCCGTAAAATATAGTCTACCACATATAAGGGGGAACAATTCGACCAAGTTTGAGAACTTACTGTACTTGTAAACCCGTCTCAGCAGTACTTGTTTTTACATGCTGTCATTTTGGTACGTTAGGAAAGAACGAAATGTCAAAGTACTTTAATGGCCATACAATAGTTGAATGATTACAATAAGGTAACAATAATGTTTACTATGCATGATTGCGAGAAATCCTACAATTAATAAGAGCTGTCAGTCAAACAGTTTCACAAAGAAATTCTGTTCACAAGGTACAATTTAACATTGTTGTTGGATATATGAACGATTCAAAGTCCTATAACTTCCAATACACTGGAATGCACTTTGTGATAATTATGTTATGGGCAACTAAACTTAACATGATGGAACACAATCATTTAAATTGTGAGAGCTTTCAATAAACGGCCTCAAAATAGTTCAGTTAACAACTTGCCATTGTTAGCAAACCTTCCTTGAAAATAGTTTAATCAAGCTGAAGGTATGTTTAGTTTATAAACATTAAGTGACAAATATTTCTACAAATACATAAGCTGTATACCATACTGTTACCTGTATTGTTGTGTTTTTTAATGAATAGATGAACAGGTAACTGTTTAACGTTCATTGTCAAACTAAATACATATTCAGGATGCACACACGTAAGTGCAACATAAATATAAACTCTCTTATGAACAAGACCAACACGCTGAGCCGGATTTTTAAAGTATTAGTTACAAGGTAACAGTCCAATGGAAGACATGTCACTCTAGCCGGACACATTATTCTGGCCCTAGCCGAACAGTCTTGTATCTTTCTTCTCAATGACGCGTGCTTAGCGGAGAACATGGAGGATCTGCACATACCAATGGCACAGTCTTTGCTTGAACCGAGCTGGGGTTCAAACGAACGATCTCCTGCACGTGAGGCAAACACGCTATCCTGTCAGCCCTGCGGTGGTGTCATTTTGACTGGTCCATGGACAGACAAACGAAGGCGATTACTATTAATATATAACCACATATAGTAATGTATTTATTAAGAGGAATGTCCGTTTAGGTGAAACATTTAAACATACCCCCGTGAAAATGGGATGCGGAAATGTAGGACTAATGCCGCTCGTGGATCATAAAAAAACAATCTCTCAATTGAGAAAAAGTTTGATAATTGGTGTCGGTTGGTTACTGTTTCCATGTGTTATATGATTTATTTTTAATTTTTAAGATTATGATATATTTTACGAAAATCAATAATGAAAATAGCTTTAGAGATAGATTTTCTGAAATCGTTTGCTCGAAATAAAACTCAGAGGTTATCTTGCATAAAATTAATGATTGCATTCAAAGAATTAGTTAAATCTTTGGATTCGATTTTGAAATTTCATTTGAATACTCGTTAGAAATGTTATTTATAAAATATTCAATTCTGTATTCAAATTTTGAATTGATTGTTTATTTTTATTTCGGTTTCCTTGTTTTTATGATTTAAAATCTCTCTTAAAATACAAATACTGGAAATTAATTTATAACTCAATGTTGATGATTTATAAGATGTTAAGAAACATTGAGAGATTTGGTCATTTAGCCAATGTACAGTTTCTTAAAATATGACATTTTGTAATCAATAAGCAATTTTCCGAATCACAATTATTTAATAACTAAAGTTACATTTTACAAAAATCGTGTTTTATAATTGGTATTAACTTTTCTGTCAATTAATACTTCTAGTACTCAGTCTGTAATTTCTCGATCTGTATTATCAATATGTAGCAGCCAACTTTATGTGTTTATCATGCATTAAGTCACAAAGATTGGAGAAGTAACAAACGTCTAAAACTTTTTCCCTGTTATGATGATGATTTCGATACTAGTTTTCAACATTTATTCAATAAGACCAATCTAAAGCAATGTAGATTGTAATGCTTTAACACATTTAACTGTTGAGTCTTTTGTAGATAAAACGTGCGCCAGGGATTCATTATTTTAAGCCTTGTCTTTTTAATGGGTGTTTTACACTGATATCGTAAAGTGGCGGTAAGGATATAGTTAGGTCATGTATGTCAGTCTATACAATGATAAAAGAAGATTTGGTATGAGTGCGTTTTTGTACATAAATTAGGCCGTTAGTTTTCTCGTTTGAATTGTTTTACATTATCATTTCGGGGCCTTTTATAGCTGACTATACGGTATGGGCTTTGTTTATTGTTGTAGGCTGTACGGCGACCTATAGTTGTTAATTTCTGTGTCATTTTGGTCTCTTGTGGAGAGTTATATCATTGGCAATCATACCACATCTTCTTTTTTTTTATATTCAATTGTTGTTTTATAGCTGTTGCAAGGCCTTAAATGAGTAAAAAAAAAGGTAAACTGGCAATGTCATGAGGAATGCGAATAAACGTTAACAATGTCCATATTTCTTCTTAATTTTACATAATATAATCCTTAGACAAACTTTCATTCGTTCATTGTATGTTCCCATGTAAATGTTAATAGGTCTTTTGATTGAGTTAAGCCATTTCAATTGATATTTTATAGTGTTTCTTTCTATGTTTTGATGTTACACTATCGTATTAGGTAAGGGTGAAGGTTTGTACCTTATAAAACGTTTATACCCGCTGCATTTGTTAGCACCTGTCCTTAGTCAGGAACCTAATTTTCAGTGGTTGTCATTTGTTGATGTGGTTCATAAGTGTTTCTCGTTCTTTTAATATAGTTAGACCGTTGGTTTTCCTGCTTGAATGTTTTTACACTATCATGTTTTGGGGCCCTTTATAGCTTGATGTTTGACCAAGGCTCTGTGTTGAAGACAATATTCTTGACCGATAATGGTTTACTTTTTACGAATTGTATCTTTGATTCAGAGTTATCTCTTTGCTGTCATGCCATATCTTCCTTATATCATTTTTAGGAATTATTAAATTTGTATCTTATACCGTTGATGTATTCCATGATGAATTCTTTAATTCATTTAATATGTCAAGCTTAAGGTTGAAGTTTAAAAAATTAGGGCAAAAGATACCAAAGGGACAATCAAAACTGGTAATTCAAAGACAGTCGATAAATAACTAGAAAAGACATATAAAAAACCAGAAGGTCAAGCTTCAGGCCAGCAGAAGATACAAAATGATCTGACAATGCCATGGCAACAAAACGAAACATTACCAAATGAACTAAAAACTTAATACGAACCATAGAAAAACCCGGAGTGACCTCAGATGCTCTTAAAGAGAATCATGGATCGGGATTATCTGTTATTATCTGTGTTTATAAAAGAAGTTGTATGATATAGATATTCGATGGGATTCTCTGATTCACGTTGTCCTTGTGATTGCTTATTATTTTGTTTTGAGTAAATTCAATGTATATATCGATTCCTCCTCCGTCAGTGGTTTTTTTGCCTAAAGAGAGAAAATTGAGAATTTCATGGTTATCTGGAAATGGTTGATTGATTGGTTCATTATATTGATGAGATAAATAAACTGTTTTATCTTATTGGATTGAAAAATCAAACAATTTTATTGTGGTTCAATTAAACAAATCAATTTGCGTACATTTCTAATTTCAACATAGAGTATAAATTAATTGACGTTGACTTGCAATTTCAATAAAATGTAACATGTATCTTGTTTACATTTGATCGTCAGATGAGAGTTTGTTTGACAAGTACATATATAGAGTCCCATTCATGATAAGAATGCAACTTCCACACCGAAATAATTTTCTTTTGTTGTAAGGTAAAGGGCTGTCCATATGTTTATTTTACCATCAAAAGAATTATTGATAAATTAAGATAAATGTCATAAATTCGATTTGAAACGCCTTTTCAAAACTACTATGAAACTATAACACGTTACATAAGAAATATTTTATCTTCAGGTCTAGTTTTTAGAATAATCACTTTAGAATTATGTACTTATGATCACTCATTTACTTGAAAGTTTGTATTTTCTGAAAACTTATACTTATCTCAGCAACTGCACCCTTCTCATCGTATGTATAAGATAAACACAGTAGTTTTCTATAAGTATCAAAAAGAATTACCTTTTTTTAATTTAATTGACATTTTATTTTTGCAATTGCATGTAAGTAGTCCATTAAACATTCAGTTCATTGTAATTTTTTGGCAATTAGTTTTTCTAGTGTTCACTTTGATAAGAACTAAGTTTCAATATACGTTTCTGCTCTCTTATCCAGTATTCAAGCACGTCTTTAAAATATAATTGGAAGGTTGTTTTTTTATTTATTAAATTACTGTAAACAGTACTTTGAGTATTTCGAATTACCAAGAAATATCTTATCCGGACTACTACCACCTTCTCTTTTTTTAGTAAAACTTCAACTTCGTACTTTATTTTGCATTTTTTTACTTTTTTTCTACGAGCGTCACTGATGATAAAATTGAGAAAGGAAATGGTGAATATGTCAAAGCGACAACCACCCGACCATGAGTCTTGTGTATACGAGTCGAGCACCTGGTGTTATCAAATTTAACCCCGTGTGACATCAATTTTAGCTGAACTAGTATATTTTTAAGAAGCCCGCTTACTGGTACGAGATTTTCTCGCTGTATTGCAGACCCAATGGTGGCATTGGAATTTTCTACTATATGGTCGGGTTGTCGTCTCTTTGACATATTTCCACGTTTTCATTCTCATTTTCATTATTATAGAAGAATGTATTTTGTTTGTTAAAAAGACTGTTATGTATTCACAGTATAAATAATGGAACTTATAAAGCAGGTAAAAAATTAAGATTTATGTCCTGATTTATTGCGATGTTGGCAGTTTAAAACTAGTTGGTAATGAATTTCTCCAGATTGTTCATATGTTCAACATTATCTTTTACTTTCAAAGACTATGAAAAAGTAACAAAGATATCATAAGATTTTATGAACTATTTGTTGTATAGGATTTGAAAAAAAAAGTGCAGGTTAGTAGGCAAAAAATGTGGTTGGCCCTTATATGGATACAAGTAGAGGATTCTAAATATCTGATTAAAAGTTCAAACAACAACAGTTGCAAACATCCCGTGTTGTTAGTTTGGGGAAAATCAAAGAACACGCAAAATGTTTTAAAATCTGGTCCTGAGGTTCTTCTCATTTTAATTGTACAAATGCACCTTAAGACTAAAATCAGTATCATTTGTAATTGGAAAACCACTGTTGACAGATTTCATCGCATGTATAACAGTATCTATTTTTGTAACATGTGTTTAAATACTAGTAGTTAACGGTCTTAATTTAATTTCAAATGAAGATTTTTTTTCTAGTGTTTACATATACATGTATACCCCGTACCTTCACTTATTTATATTAATATCTGGGTTCTAGTTAAACAAATATAGCGGGGAATGTCAACTGTCACCCAGATTAATGATACATATTATACTAATTTTTTGAAAAACGATGTAATGATTGAAAAAATTGATTTGTAAATGCTTCATTTCAAATGTCAAGATAAACTGTTTCAAAGCAAAGTAATGAACTGTAAATCTTTCTCATACAGACAAAATACAATTTAATGCATCGAACACATATTTGTGAAACGAATTTACATTGTAACTAAAGTGTCAATAACATGAACATTATATTTATGATATTAGCTAGATTTATGATTGGCTGTACATTTTTTCCACTATCAATCAGTCCCTTAAATATTCGTTCGCTGTATTGATTCATATTAAGTTTTGCATTTTCAAATTTGGACCTATTAAGCGTAATTGGTACGGATGGTTCTTTGTAAAAAGTAATGTAGTAAATCAGATCATTATTATGAAAGAGAGATAACTCAATTGAAAAAAACATCAATAGTTGTCAGTAATGAGTAGGTCCCACAACGTGCGAATGTACTTCGGTTACAAAAAGAAGCATTCAATTCTTAAATAATTATGCTGTTATTTATACTAACCAACAATAAATGGAGGCAACGAAAAATGTATAAACACTTTTCTGAATAAGCATAGAAATGTAGTTTCAGTATTACCATCAAAAAAGAAAGATTCGTCTAAGTTAGTTTATCAAATTCTCATATAAAAAGTACTATCAAGAATGGCCTGCGTTAGGTATTTGAGGTAAGTCAATGAAATATTGATGAGTGCTGCATCTGTAGGTTGTACATTCCTCCAGGGGGTATGAAGAGTGTTGTGCTTCTAAGTGGCGGAAAACTAGACATTGGTAGACGGATTGGATGTGAGATAATTAGGTTGAGGATACTGCTGGATTGAACTTGCTCAACGTGCTGGTCTGTTTGTTGTTATTGTTGTCAGTCATGACTATTATAACATCATAGACGGATGCTTGTTTGAGATTACCCCGTCTAACGGCTTCATGTGCTAGATATACTGTCTTCCTTCTGGTTTTGATAAGGTATTAAACTTATACCCACGTTTTTTTTATTCTAGGTCCTCGTTGATATTTTGGGAGGCTTAAAGCAATTCAGTTCTCTTGTTACATTTCCTCTATTAACTTAAGTTCGGTTGTGTTTTTAAATGGCACTATCGTATAATCAATCCTAAATACAAATGCGTTCAATTTCAAATCCTTCTTTTTCCATTTTATTTTATCGCAATTCTTGAGATTCTACTATGGACATAAATGAATCAAAATTAAAATAATTATTTGTTCAAGTATCTCTATATTTATGTCTTAAATAGTATGTCATGTCTTTACTTTCAAATTTATCTATCTTATCTGGAAGTCATTTAAAGTTAATATCTTTCTTCAAACAAGTTGACAACATGGAATTAGTAAAACTATCATTTTTTTATATAAAAGTTGTAATAAATGTTTATCGGAAGAAGGCTTTATCGACAAAGAAAACTTCGATCAATGAATGATAAATGGACACCTTAAACTTTCGTATATACTGTTTACCCTTTATAATGGAATGTGTACTTTGGATTGACTGAAAACAATAAAGTGACATTCCTAAATAACTGTTTATTCATATTAAATCCAACATTTATGACGGCATGTTCTATAGTATTAATGTGTTGTAAAAGTGTTGATCGTGTGTACATTTTAAGTAGCGCTTTCTTTCTGTCAACGCTTTAACACATTCAGTTCCTAAATGTAATGTGTTTGCATTGGATGCTAGAAACACACAGGACAAACTGGAAAGAAAAATATTAAATTTTTTATTTATTACTTCAAAATATGTTTAGACCGTGACATGACTAGTGTTTTATGGTAACTTGAAGGTATAATACATATTTAAGCAATAAGTTGCGTAACGCAAAAGGATTCGCTATACGCATGATGGTAATAAGCATATTACAGGCACGCAAAGCTCTTCTTGGTGCTGAAGGTTCTCGCTGCATTAAAAACCCATTGGTTGCCTTCTGCTGGTGTCTGTTCTATGGTCGGGTTGTTGTCCCTTTGACTCATTCTCCATTTCCATTCTCAATTTTAAAGCTTGATTCATACTAGGTAGTAAAGATCAAACTAAACTATTAAAACTAAGCAAAAACAGAAAGCTTGTAAAATGCATACCATAAAAAATAAAAACTGCATATAGGCTCTAAATCGACAAAAATGATATATTATGAATCGATATATTGACTGTAATAACATTTGTGTAAATTTAACCAATGGTTGACATATAAAATAAAAATTGCCATAAACACACATGCAGTTTTTAAAAAAGTCAAACGGTGTTGTATTAACTAAAAAATATATGTTCCATGATTTGAATACAAAAAATTAGAGTTTGTATATGTCATCGTATGACTTGATCTAAAACAATGTTCTGGGAGTCATCATTCGTTAATTTCTCTGTTTAACAAATACTTATTTTTCCAAACACATATTGAATGAAAAAAAAAATACCTGAAATTTCTTGTTTGACAAAATATTTTTCATAAAACAAAATACAAAAATTGAACAGCATTATTTAAATGATCTACACACTGTGAAAGAAACGGCTATGCGTTAGAAATTTTGTTTTTGGAAAATATCCTTCTTTGTTAGATATTCTGTAAATGTCAAAGTAAAAATATATACAATTTGACAATGTGTGCATGTATATTACAAAAAAAGTGATTAAAATTATCTATACAAAAATTTATTGTCTTTTTGTATCATATTATGTACAGTACAATCATATATTCACATACATAAAAATAACCACGAAATCACACATCAAAGACGAGACTCGGTTCATCAAAATCCCCAAATGATCACATATTTAAATATACTTTATGTACCATTACAATTGAAATTGAAAAACATCATAAAGTTTCCAACTTAATCCTTTAAATGTGTATGGCACTTACGTCTGTAAGTCTGATATAAGTGCTTATATTTATAAATTGGTTTTTCTTTTAATATACATTAGGACTTATTTTCAGATGGTGTCATTAGTATTTTAATTTGAGCCAAGGTATACCATACAAGATATTCTCCTTTGTGATTAATTTTACAAAGATCACTTTTGCGTATATATCTAAAGAACCTTATATCAAATATGCAAAGTACTATATGTTATGACGTCAGAGTGTTTCCCAAATTCATACCTTAACCTCGTCTTTGCAGTCTTGAAAAGAAAAAAAAGAATTACAATTTAAAGACTAAAGAGTATTTTAAGTTTCATTTTTTTCTCTTTATTAATAATGAAGTACATGTTTTTGTGTACGTGTAATTGATTACTTCTAATAATTGTGTTCTCTGTCAATTTCTTTTAGAGTGGGCAATGTTTGTTTCTAATATTAAGCGAATTACTCAATGATTGATAAACCTTTTGATTTTATCAGCTCTGTTTGTTATATTTGCACATCTTTATCTCATTAAGAGGCCTATTACGTTACTTGGTATTTGCATACACACATATTTCTACGTTTAAAACAAACACCACACCTATTCCGTCTCGTTTATCAAATAGTTAGATTAACTTTTTCAGTTTTGGATGGATGGGTCCTTACACAGAATACATACAGAGACTCGGAAATAAAGAAGATAATGTTGCGCGAAAATAAACGAAAACAAACCACCATCAGTTTGATATTAAGTCGGAAAAACTTCTGCTATATGTAATATAAATAGATTCTACCACTGAATCGAGTGTGATACGATATTTATCCACTCGAGGCAGATAAATTTTCAAATTTAAAACGCAAGGCTCGTCGAGCGTTTTAAATATTCAAAATTTAACTATCGAGAGTGGTTAAATATCGCATTACACGAGATTTGGTGGTGGAATCTCTTTCTCTTATGATTTTCAAACAATACGCAGGCAAACTTATTCCTTCTTTGCGACTTATCTGCAAAAAGATGTGTTCTTTCTATGTGACGTCATCGGGCATGGTCGCCTTTTTTCATGTCGTCACAATAGGAAATTCAGAGGAAAACAAGAAAATTCGACGTCATAATCGGATTTTAACCAATAAAGAACTGAGATCAAACACACCACACGTTGATTAAATTTGTTTATACAATGGGTGAAGAAGGGGATAAATTGATGAAAAATTTGAGAAAATAAAATTAATACTAGTTCGATTTTCCTTTCAATTAACATCGAAATACATAATGCTACATGTAGTTTTAGTTTCTTTTTCAAGATTAATTTTGAATAATAAAAAATCCCGCTATGCCACTATAATAAAATCAAAACTACATACAATTCTAGTTTCGAAATTCTCTTCCAAATAAACCTGAAATAAATGTTGAAGTTGTCTTTTTTATCTCGCATCCTGGGTGTTTACATTAACATTATCTACCATAGAACCTTTTTATTGCAATAACTTTTACGTGTGTGCATGCGCGCTGAAGAACAATTTCCTCCAACTTTTGATAGATAGTTGAATCTATTCAGTACTTTGCCCCAATATTTGTCTCTTCTCTTAATTTTTAACTATAAACTATAAAACGTATATATCAAAACTGTATTGAGCAATGTAATGCTTGTCAACAGAGAAATGTGTATATATCAACCGTTGTATTCTATATCCAAAGAACATTTTCCCATCATTTATCGAATTGCATACCCAAGTCAATGCTTTATCGGTTAGCATACACGAATAGGGGTGGCTCACAATTTGCATACATTTCTAACTTTAAATTATGAAATTCATTTTCGATCTGGTGTCATTAAAATGAAACCAAAATCTCTTTTTACTCTTTGATCGTCAGACTAGTCTTTATTTTGCAGACACATATTTAGGTTATCATCCATGTGAAGCAACTGCAACCAACCAAATCGCAATGATTTTTGTTTTGTTGTAAAGGAAAAAGCTGTCTTTACGTTAATTATATAATTCCTTCAAAGAAAAATAATGAAAAAAATTAAAGAAATTTGATATGTTCGATTAAGCTTTTTTTTAATATTCAGAAAGATAAACTGCTAAGACATAACACTAATTTTCGTCATCAGGTCTAGAAATTAGTTGTAAGTAGAACACTTTTTTAACTTAGTTATTTCATAGCTTTTAGTAAATGAATTTGTAAATACGCATATACTTCAAAGTTTTAAAATTTTTGATGAATTTTCTAAAAACTAATACCGAGCACCTGAGATCACCCCTAGTTTTTGGTGGGGTTCGTGTTGTTTATTCTTTAGTTTTCTATGTTGTGTCATGTGTACTATTGTTTTTCTGTTTGTCTTTTTCATTTTTAGCCATGGCGTTGTCAGTTTGTTTTAGATTTATGAGTTTGACTGTCCCTTTGGTATCTTTCGTCCCTCTTTTATCGCAACTGCACCCTTCTAATCTTTATGTATAAGATCAAACGAAGTACTTACCTATAAATTAATGAATATGTCTGGTTTATTTAATTTATAATTGGCATGTGTGCAGTAGAATGTAAGTACTAAGTAGTCCCTTAAAATTCTGAGATTAATTGAGAATAAAAATGATTGTTATATTGTTGATATGTAAACCCCTATCTTTATTTATTTATATTAATCGTTATGTTATAGTTAAACAAACATGGAAGGTAATGTGAACTACCTTACTAAGATAATTTCTATTTGTGATCCAAAGTAGGCGTAAAAAAACAAACTTTTGGGTGTAAAGATTGATTAACTTGATTTTTGAATGCTTTATTCCAAATTCACGATAAACTGTTCGGCAGATAAAAAAACACTTTAATGCATAGAGCAAATACTTGGTAACTACATATACCTTGTACATGTACCTGTACACGCAGTCAATACTCTGACACATTAATTAATTTTATACTGAATTATGTCCTTCAAATACAAGATAATAAGTTGTGAACGCTTCATGTATGGCATAAATATTTAAATAGCTCTCCGTCGGGTTTTTTTTTTTTTTTTTTTTGTCTTAGTTTATTTTTCATTCGTCATTTGATCCTTTGATTTGTTTATATTTTAGAATTTGATATTCGTTTTGGATTTTCACACAATAATTTATTCTCGAACATCATTTATCAAGAATTGATATTCGACTCTTAACTCTAGCATTATAATACACTTTCGATGGATAGGTGCTTAATCAGCAGACATTCAAATAGTCCGGCCAATCGGGGAAAAAATTGCTCAAATAATGAGGAAAGCGTCAATTTTTGCATGGTGGTACATTTTTGTGTACTGAGCAATATAAGCTATGGACCCACCCTCAAAATTCAAAATTGCAGCTTATTTCAAGATGGCTGCCGTACGTTCTAAAATATTTTCAAGTATTGCACAAACCACAGTGGATTTGATGCTGAAAGCACAAAAATCAACATATTTGAATGTACTTGGTGTACTTGATCTGATTTGATCTATCTTTGAAATACAAAAAGGCGGCTATTTTCAAAATGGCCGCCTTGAAAAATAAGCAAATATTCATTATTGAGAAGTGACCTGAATATAAGCATTTTATTAATGTATAGTGTCATATAGTATCTGGTCCCAGTACACAGTTATCGTCCTTTAATTTTTGTTGTCCACGAATATAGTCCTTAGTGTGGACAGTGTGTTACTTGCCAATTTTTTTGATACCCCTTCCAAATTTATTTCTTCATGTTTTATGCCTCATATAGTAAGTAGGGGGTGAAATGACACTGTAAAATAATTTGGGTCATAAATATTAATGTGAAGTATACGTAGTGATTAGGTCCAGCTGAAAAAGGTAAAAAATTAGCACTTCGGAAGCTGTTAAAAGATTTCAAGACCCCCTTAACATAAAATAATGGATATTTTGAGTTAGAGCTGATGAAATTTTCTATAATTTTGATATAATTTGTCCCAAAAGAAGGACAACACACTGTAAAAATATTATTGAGAAAGCGCACGTGGGATTTTGTTTATTTTCATTTATTGTCTAAAAGAAATGCACTACAAAATAACTGTGTACTCGGACCTAAGAGTCCCAGTTCTGTTCCTTTTGAATTTGCCTTGCTTGTCATTTCATACACAAAGTAGTAGCTTTCGTAAAAAGTTGAAGTAGCTTTCATTAAAAGTTGCACCATTTGTTGTATTGGGTCACACATAAAACCTGTGATTTTGAATTAATCTGCCTTATGATATTATTCAGTGCCTATCTTATTTTTTGGGTCGCAATATTTTGCAATTTGAGATATTATACTGTGAATGTAGAATCATTTAAACACATATCATTGAAATGGCAGGAATTGAGGACAACAAGGACAAGAACATTGAAATGGCAGAAACTGAATCACTTTGGGATATGGAGAAACCCATAGCTGAAGACGCTTCAAGAAAGGACAGCTCAGAAATTACTATTAAACAAGTGTACCAAGAATTTTTATCAGATAGAAAATCTAATGCTCAAAGAACAGCTCGAAGCGAAGCGAAATGATAAAATATGTGTTGGTCTCTTTTCGATTCAAGCTGAATAGAAAGATGCAATGAATATTTATAACGAACAGATGGGAACAATATCTCAGCAACTTCAGCTGTCTGCATATAGGATAGAGCACAAGGCTAGTGGTAATTGTTTGGTGGAATTGATAGTCAGACCAGCTGACAACAACTGAGGAAGGAGACACAGTTCAATTTAAAAGTGCATTTGAACAGCAGGGTACATTCCAACAACTGGCATCTGTTGTAAATTAATTAGTGGACAATCGAAATGAAGAAGTTAAAATTCCTGCAATGGACACATCATCTAAGCCAAATTTGACCTTAGCCATTACAACGCAAGTTTACCAAAAGTACACAACAAAATCGCTGCCTTGAGTCTTTCCCCAATTGTAGTTCGCATGAACCATCAACTCTGTTGAAGGTGTCTTAACCTTAAGTCAAAAGTCCTATATCAGGGCCTTTAGCCCTGCAGCATGAGACAGTTCAAATTATTCAACAACAATCTCCATTTAAGAACATACTATAAACCTCTAGTTCTAATCAATAATACCAGTAAAAAGCGTATGTGTCTTCTTACGCACACTTACCACCTACTATGAGTCAAAAATATTTGGATCAGAGCAGCCATCATTACAGAAAAAAATAGCTGCAAGTGGATTATATCAAGTTTCTCCAATGCTGAATGCAGTGCCTACTTACGGTATCATCCCTGTCGAGTCAATGGCAAATCCCACATTTATCACTCCAATTATGACAACCTCGCAGCAAGCTGACTCCACTGACCGATCCAGGAAAGGGTAGAGGAAACCAAAAGAGTGTGGCAACAGCTCTTTTTCAGACTCCTCATTGGAGAAAAAATATACCCGATGGCAAGAAAATCTTAGTGCCGAAGCCCACAGTTCAAAAAAAATGCAAAAACTCAAGAGGATCCTTGAATTGGGAGGCGTTCATTTACCAATTTAAAAGAACTGTCGGTAGATGACAATGGGTAAACAGGAAAAATGTATGTAGGCTCCCAGATTGCCAGGCCGATGTTTGCTTTGAGTACGCTTGCAAGGTGCACAGATGATGATTCCTAGGCCTTAAAAAATCATTCATTGGGAGCAGCGCTTCAGCAAGAAAGACGATCAAATTGGAACCGAACCATTCCTCCGAGGATGTAAAGACAAAGATTTTTCTAGGCATGTAACAGAGAGGAACCCAGAAACATTTTACAAGGCGTTACAACAATTGTGAAAACCATAATAGCAAACCAGGTGGCGGTATATGGATGAAAAAGTGCCAATTATGACCATCGACAAGTCTGCTTTGCTGATGGCGCAGTATCACCGACCGATAAAGGAAATATGAGCAGTCCTTTGGAAAATAAGGTGCATAACCTCACAAAAATTGTCACATAACTAGCTGATGTTATGCTTTCAACTAATCAGCATAATCGAGGATTTGCCGATCAATATAACCTCGGTTCTTCTGATCAAATAATTATGAAAAATCACCAGTTCAATGGAAGATCACCTGATCAATATACACGTGGAAGATCTCCTGAGCAATACAATCGCAATAGATCGCTAGATAGAAATACACCCAAGCTTAATGCCTATCGATCAGCAACACCCCCACTATGCTAGAGATCATATAGTCCCTAAAGACAACGGTTAGCATATCCTCGGACAAAACTCCAGAAATCCAGGTTATTGCAGACAACGGTCACCTTCACCAAGATACGGATCAAATCAAAGTGCAATCCCCCAAATATGGAGTCTTTAAACAGCAAAGGGTCGGGCCAGTAGGCCAACGCACGATTCAAAAGTCAATTGGCCATGAAACATCACCTCATCACAAAGTCGAACAGAGGTCCATGGCCTCGTCCAATATTGTCATCAGACGAACCATTTGAAAGAGCTTAGTAGTACGAGGTACCATATATACATGACCAGAATGTGAGCATGATTGGCGGTATATGGATGAAAAAGTGCCAATTATGACCATCGACAAGTCTACTTTGCAGATGGCGCAGTATCACCGACCGATAAAGGAAATATGAGCAGTCCTTTGGAAAATAAGGTGCATAACCTCACAAAAATTGTCACATAACTAGCTGATGTTATGCTTTCAACTAATCAGCATAACCGAGGATTTGCCGATCAATATAACCTCGGTTCTTCTGATCAAATAATTATGGAAAATCACCAGTTCAATGGAAGATCACCTGATCAATATACACGTGCACGTGGAAGATCTCCTGAGCAATACAATCGCAGTATATCGCTAGATAGGAATACACCCAAGCTTAATGCCTATCGATCAGCAACACGCCCACTATGCTAGAGGACATATATTCCCTAAAGACAACGGTTAGCATATCCTCGGACAAACTCCAGAAATCCAGGTTATTTCAGACAACGGTCACCTTCACCAGGATACGGATCAAATCAAAGTGCAATCCCCAAAATATGGAGTCTTTAAAAAGCAAAGGGTCAGGCAGTAGGCCAACGCACGATACCAAAGTCTATTGGCCATGAAACATCACCTCATCACAAAGTCGAACAGAGGCCCACGGCCTCGTCCAATATTGTCATCAGACGAACCATTTGAAAGAGCTTAGCAGTACGAGGTACCATATATACATGACCAGAATGCGAGCATGATTGTGGACACTGCTGCAATGATAACATTAGTAAATGAGAAATTAATTGCGGTAGAAAATGGAGATTTTGAGAACGTAACGCTACGCAGTTAAGATTAACAGCTTGTTATTGAGAAAAGTATAAAGAACGACTCTCGACATTAATAGAGTAAACATACAATGGGATGTGTTCAAAGAGCCATTAACAGAAGATGTTATACATAGGCTAGACATTTTGGACACACTGAGCGCAGTGATAAACCTGAGTACTCCCACAATTACCATCAACAATAAAGTGATAAATACGGCATTTGTTAACAGTGGAAACGAAATTTCAACTCAGCAAGTTGGCATAAAACGAACAATTACAGTTCCGCCAAACTCAAAAATGGCTGTTACCATTAAAACTAATAAAAGTGCTGACCAGGAGTGCATTTTAGGACCATGCCCGCTGAATAGTTGCGAATTGGTTTCGCACGTAGTTGGAAAAGGAAATAGTTGCCCCTTAACCATTTTAAATGATGGCAATCGTCTAATCCGCATGAAGAAATTGATTACATAGAATAATTTGACAATGTAGTGGGTACGGCAGATGAAAACGCGATAAGTGACGTAAGACGTGGCATTGAAGAGACTCGAGACAATGTTCACTCGGCACTGCCTCAAAGATTAGATGAGTTACCTAATATTCCACCACTTTTAACCGACCTATATTAACGTTCAATCGACTCATTTCAACCTCTTTCATACCAACCATTAAAACTGAAAGCGTTTAAAGAATAATTACACTTACATGTAACATATTGATTAACATTTTGAATTTCATTATTTGTTTTTGTATATGCAGCCATATTTGCAAATGTATGTGTTATAGAAATAACCAAATTATTGTTTTTATATTTTTAAATAAATTGATAACAAATTCAAGAACATGAAGTCCATTTTTAAAGAGTCATTACTTTAAATTCCGAAATTATATAGAATACCTTTTTTTAAAACAATCTTGAAAATAGCAGCCATATGAGATTTTTCAGAGTGGGTCCATAGCTAAAATCAAATGTTATATAACCAAGAACTGCTATGCAAAGTTTCATGCTTTCCTCATCAAGTGAGCAATTCTACTCTATATCTGCACCAATCGGCCGGACTACAAGACATTAGGTACATCATTGGTTCATTAACAAAAGGGAAAAACTGTTGATATGATATTCTATCGAAAGAAAACTTATTCGTTTTCAATGCTATGTAATTATGATATGGTTATATTATTTCGAGTATTTTTTCCTTGTAAACTTTATGATGTATCTTTTTATCATCAATCTCCCTACGATTACTCGGTTTTACTTTACATTAAATTGTCAAAAGCTACAATGGTACTTTGAAATGCATATTTTTACTTTTCAAAGTTGAGTATATCATGCAACGAACGTGAAATTATGTGCTAGCTTTTCGATAGACTACTGAATATAAATTTTGTTTCATCCTTCATGGCAAACAACTGAAAACTAAATATTTTAACTGATGCACCTTGGGTTTTGTATTATCTTTTTTTTATATTTGTGTACTTCCTAATTTTTACCAACTGCTTTCGTTGACAGTTTAACTTGAAGTTTGACAATATCAATGAAAGCTTTGGTTTAATCAGTAGTTCGTATATATGCCTTAGTTTACCTGTTAATGTCAACCTTGTAAATCAAATATACAAATGTCGAAAAATCCAGTGATTAACTAATTTTGGTTTTAATTATTTGAAGAATCGTAAGACTTTCCGTTATCAGGAATAAGGGTGTGAAAAGGCTGTGGATTGTTGGTTACAGAAGTGACCGCCTCTTTTAATCTCAAAAGTATTTAAATAGCCAACTATGTCTATCCTTAAAAAAGACAAGTCTAGTTGTACTGTAACAGTGTTTGACGTGGTTGGAATATTTTTCCTGGAAGCTAGTGCGTATTAATTAACAGTAAATAGCTATCATATACGTTTTGGTATTTTTAGCAGTATATGTCGGATAGTAGGCTGGATTGTTTTTGTTTTTCTTTCATTCGAACTTTGTATAACATTTTAATAAGAAAAGGTAGGTTAAGACATCTATAATTCCGAACATGTCACAAAAAATCTCCGAAACATTTCAAGAACGTTATATGAGATCAGCGGTATGTTGGCTTAAAACGTGCAGAGGTGGTATATAAGAAAAGTTCTATTTAAAAATCAAGCCCTATTAAAACATTTTTAATTTAATTTGTTTTTTGTTTTGTTTTTTTTTTTAATTTCATGTATTTTTTTTTTTTTTTTGTTTCTTTGAAAATACATCACTGATTTTAAGGTGTTTGTACACTGTTCTTATGTTATTGTGAAAAAATCTGATCACAAAATAGCTATAATGTAATTGTATCCAATATCTAGGTAACATACTTCAAATTGGTTTGTAAACTGCTGTTTTTGAACTTGAGCCTAGCAATATTTGTATTTATTCTTTATCAATATCAAATCAAAGATACATGGCCAATTAAGGTCTACCATGCGCGTTTTGTTTCAAAACGAAACAAATTTTGCGCTGGAATCTTAACATTGACACGGTCTTATTAGTTTCGAAGTTCTTGATTATAATTACGATGTGCAAACAAAAGTTCAAATGAAGTAGATGTAATCAATTGAAGGCTACCGTAGGGTCTTTAACATTGAGAACAATTGCATACCATATAGTCGGCTTTAAAATACCCCGACATGAAATTTATGGAACATTTCAATTGAGAAAACTAAATGCCTAATTCATAACAATTCAAATTGAATATACAAAAAACAAATATGATAATATGTGCTTCCATTCCTATATAAACAAATACATACTCTTTTTATTTTATTTCTATTCTTATTCTATTTTCTTCAATTTGATGTTTTCTTCTATTTAGATATTGTTTAATTTATTTTTTGGGGGCGGTGTTTCGTTTAAGGTTTTACTACCAAGGCTTTTCCTCATCAGGTATCCCGAGCATCTTAAATTTTTAAATATTTAGTTTAGAATAAAAGTTTAAAGCATCCGTGCGCATATAATTTAATTTCCTAAATATTGAGAAAAAAGTGAAACATAGATTCTACCTTCACCAAAAACAACCCTTAAATAAATCCGCACGAGATAACCAAAAAATTTAAATATTGAAATATTTCAAATTTTTAATAATCATTATAATCATTATAATGTGGTTGAGATTGGGTTATTGTTTCTCGGTTTTTAGTTTTAAGTGGTGTTTTGTTTGCTTATTCGTCGGGGTTTTTTTTTGTAATACATCTTGGTTTTTACGTCTCTCTAATTAAAAATGTTGATTGTCAGTATGGTATTTTAATATATTTTAATTGTGAAATAGCATATCATTGCATGTCTTAAGGCTTTTTTTTTTTTTGGCAAGTATGTTTTTGTCAGATTCGAAATATATCATTTCATACAAAATTAGTGCTTCATTGATCAATTCAAAGCTTTTTAGAATAAAAAAAAGTACAAGTGATATTTGTAGGTGTTTGATTGCACATGAAATTAACGCAATTTCTTTGTGTTCCTTTCAAAAGGTTCGTGGAAAAATAGAAACAATGTGAATATAAATGAGTACAGATATATCCCAAATTTATAGACAATTAAAATCTAATCTCAATTGTAATAACTCTTCATTAGCTACGTGTTTGACAATCAATTAAAATATTATGACTTTTTCATTGCTACTTGCGATAATAAAAGCGATGTGAATTTTTTGTTTTTTCGCTTTTAGCCTTTAGTTTTCAAATTGGTTCAATGTTTTCAAACTAAGCTAAAACAAGAACATCGATACTCCAATTTGGCCATTAACAGGCATTTAGAAAATCAATTTTGTGTTGATTGGTTCTTGGACCAAAAATATTTCAAATAATGTAAAATAATGATTTACATTTTTTTTTTCAAATGGCATGAATCAAACAAGTGTAGAACAACCGTTATTTTTTTTATTACAAGTGCTTGCCTGTGTGTCATTTTTTTTATGGTTGGACATCGCAAAAGGATGAGTATCAAACGCCTGTTGCATCTTCCACTATAAGTATTTGTTCCTCAATACGAAGATCCGTTTATAGAAAAAAGAAGATGTGATATGATTGCCATTGAGACAACTCTCCCCAATCGATTTAAAACACACAAATTAATAGCTATAGGTCACCGTACGGCCTTCATCAATGAGTAAAGCCAATACCGCATAGTCTGCAATCAAAGGCCAGAAATCACAAATGTAAAACATTTAAAACGAGAAATCTAACAGCATAATTAATGTACAAAAAATGAATGTAACTTTACAACAAATACTAGTATGTAACGCAGCAACAAAAGACAACCACCGAATTACAGGTTCCAGACTTTAAACATCCACATTTATACAGAATATCAGCACTAAACAAGTTAGCGCGATCCCTACCGTCTCCCTAACCGTATACAATGATGTAACAGTACAACATAAGAACGAACTATTAAAATCACGTGAAAAAGGCTTAACTCATCCGATAGATACATACACTTCTAACACAGATGTGCCTGTTACACATTTTTAGTACATATGATTAAGTAGGTGGAGCCTTTTCCTTTAAACAAAATCCTCGTCAACGTTTCATTTTAACCACATGATCAAAACATTTCGACTGCCTAAAATAGAACATATTTGAAGGTCCATTGACATGCTAGTTTCTGTAAATAACCAACCACTTTTATTTCAGATATCAGAAACATTTTCTAACAAAATCATGGAAGTATCAACAACTTTTATCTTATATCTGGTAAGGAGCCTTTATGTTCTTTCTACGTAAAAATGAATAGTGGGATATATTTCAAATCACTTAATAAATTAATCAATATTGTTCATTTCAATGTGTTGAGAGTCGCTGAAAAGCATTTCTTTTTTAGCATTTTGGTTAATTCAAGACTTTTTTTTATATTAATCTTTATTATCAGTCTGGTTAAAACATTGGTGACCTTGTATTCCGGATACAGACTTTTAGTTTGAATTTCAACGTAAGGTTTATTTACCTTTTTAACATAGATAAGTGGCTCTCGTACAGTTTTTAAGTAAGAATGTTTTTAAATATATCTGTTCATTTCTAAAATTGATTGAGTTGTTAATGTCTGTGTCATTTTGGTCTCTTGTGGACAGTTGTCTCAATGGCAATCCTACCACATCTTATTTTTTTTTACTAATATTTCGTTTCAGTTTGTTTGTTGTACAATAGCTCAAACCACTTATATAACATCCAAAGGAGCAGCAGTTTCTAAAATACTAGTGCCATCTTCATCAGTAAGGTCAGCAACAGTGCTACCATTAACTGTAACAACAAAACCGAAACTGCCATCAACATCAACACCAACAACAGTGCCGTCATTAGCAGCAAATACAACAACAGTGCTACCATTAACTGTAACACCAAAACCGAAACCGCCATCAACATCAACACCAACAACAGTGCCGTCATCAGCAACAAATACAACAATAGTGCTACCATCAACTGTAACACTAAAACCGAAACCGCAATCAACATTAACACCAACAACAATGCCGTCATCAGCAGCAAATACAACAACTGTACATGTGCTACCATCAACTGTAACACCAATAATAGTACCTACAACAAAAACACTATTTTTAGAATTCAGTGAGTTTATGTACAAGCAACATTTAGACATCCCTCCCAACATTTCATGAAACGAACAGTTTTGAATTGAAATTTCTAGAGTAATATTTGATACATAAAAAATATAAGCAATGATGAAATTAAACCAAATCCGTTTGAGGCATTCTTATTTTACAAACATACATGTAAGCCTGTATAAACATGTCTTATTCATAAGTTGAACTGGACGTACTATAAAGCTAAATATCTCTGTCTAATTTTGACCACTCATCGTTTTGTTTTTTTCTGTCATTTTATTATTTCAGTTTGGGCTTAGTTCTGATCGAAAGTTTTAAGCGCTTTCAAATTGACTTTAATAGTTAGTTCATACATTTTGGAGTTTAACTACATTTCAATGTTAAGGAAAGAGAGTTTAGTATACAAACGTATGTTTAACCCCGCGATATTATATAATATGTCAAACTGAGACTGCAAATAGGGACTTTGTCATAGAGACACTAACCCGACCAAAATGCAGAAAACAGCCGAAAGCCACCATGTATTGCATGGTCTTTATCACAATTAAATGTTCGTCCAAAAAGCTTGTACCCCTGATCATGAAATCAATATAAGACTCAGTTTTTTTAATTAACGTAAATACGCCATCTCAAGAATTGGTATGAATCATCCGAGCAACTAGAGTACGATAAATTAATTGATGAACTGCATATAAAAATCGTCAATGTTGACATTAAGATTATTTTTTATGGAAATCCTGGGCTTGAAAATCTCTGAAAAATGATGCCCTATTACTACTGAAAGCTTCATGTATGTACCTGTATCATATACATATGTACTTCCATCGACAGAATACTGTTAAATCCCCAAAAATTTACAAGCATTTATTTTTCTAATTGTTAAACAATTGACAGGAATGAGAGATTAATTATTACATGTATGATTATAGGAATTGCTTTATACAAATGATGATATCAAAATTCAAAAGGCGAGTTTTTTTTTTATTTTTGTGAAACCTATCGCAGGACAATTTGGGAAATAATAGAACTATCGGAAAAATTTCTGAATTTATTCTATTTGCTGTACCTTGGAAAGAAGATTTTCAAATGCAGCTTTTCGAGTTAAGTTGAACTTAATATTACATAAATTTCCGTAATATCACCCGTAAAATTGCACATTTAATACGTACTTTTAATCGTTATCCTTTTAATTATCAATTCAGATATTTATAAGATTATTTTTTTCAGAATGTGCAGCTAACGGTGTTATCACAGAAATATCGGGCGTGGATAAGGGAGAGGTTGTGCTCCTTAATGGTTCTAAGTATTGTCACTTGAATGAACCAAATTGTGACTGGAAGGTAAAAATGACATTTACAGCAAAATTAGATGTTTAGCGACTTTATAGTCAAAGTATAGTTTATAAAACATTAACAGCGTAATTATATACTTTTCTGCCCATATATTATTTTTTTTATTGAATTTGTTGTGAAAATAAGATTTATCATTTTAATAAGGCATTACATAAAAAGTCAGTGGCTCGGAAGATTAAAAACTTGTGCATATGAAAATTGATTCATTTTGGATGTTGAAGGTCCTTTGGATGAGGTAAAGGAAGTCTGAAAATATTCAGATAAAAAAATAAGTGTGGACGAGGCAGTGCTATTATACATCTCAACAACAAAAAAGACACTTAATAAAAATATAAGAGTATTCGCAGTTACTTCAAGCTAGTGCAAAGCCAAAAACAACCAATTAAACAAATTATGCATTTAAGGTTTATTGTGATTTTTGTTCTTCTTTTTTATTAGAATAAGTCAAAACTTAATGTACTACATGTGAAGGGCGAAAACAGTTCAAATATAGCTGGTGGAAAGAACGCACATTTTTATCAACTGGAATGTAAAACTGCCGGTGCATTTGTAGCAACAGCTAACACGAGTATGCAGATGGCAATGTAAGAAAAAAGTATTATAAAAGTTATTTTTCTGTAATAAGTTAGTATGACATTTCAAAATTTCGAATAGTTGAGTAAAAACAAGACAAAAGATTTTAAAGTGATAATAAAAGGTCGAAGAAAATTCAGCCCATATAATGCATTTAAAAAAAAAGAAGACAAAAGTCAACATAACTAAAGCCCGAGCACCAAACACCTGGGGTTATATCAGTTGCTCTTGAAGGACTTTAAAGTGTTTCGTAGTGTTTTTCGAATTTCGAATTGTGTGTTGATGTATTATCCTTGTTAAATTTGCTGATACATATTAAGATTGTGTACACTTCACACTGGTGTGCTGGTAGGCGTTTGTATAAGACCTCAGGATATCATTTATGTTTTTTTAAATCTTATTTAGTGCTGATTAATGTTTAATGTTTTCGTGCATGGATTTAATAACAGATCAAATTTAAGATATAAATTCACATAATATAATATTTTTTTTTTAATTTTTAGTCCTGCACCAACAGATTTTAGTCAGGAAATAAAAAAACCTACTGAACCGTCAAAAACTATAAGGCTGGTCATTACCGACATAAAGGGAACCCCGGCAACAACAGTTCACATTGGCGATCCATTGCTGTTAAAAATAACTGGACCAGGTAACATATTGTATTGCACATGGTAAATGCTGACATAAAAGTAGATTCATATATTATTATCATGATACCGAATTAGACTAATTACCGGGTTTGTAATAATATGAGAACCATGACGGGTGCCACATGCTGTGCAGGATCTGATTACTCTTCTGGAGCACCTGAAATATCACACTTTTTTGGTGGGATTCGTGTTCCTTATTCTTTTGTTTTCTATGTTGTGTCTCTTGTACTAATATTTGTCTATAGATATAAGAAGATGTAGTATGAGTGTCAGTGAGACAACTCTCGATCCCTGTCACAATTTATAAAAGTAAACCATTATAGGTTAAAGTACGGTCTTGAACACGGAGCCTTGGCTCATACCAAACAGTAAGCAACAAAGTGTTAAACCTTTCAACGGGAAAACCAACGGTCTAATCTATATTAAAAAACGAGTCTTAGGTTTGTCAATCTGGTAAAGACTAAAATATTTAGGTATATTTTCCAAAGACAGCAAACCAAAGGACATACACACATATCTATTTTATCGTATTACGTTTAAGACTTGTATCAAGTACATATATGTCGTGAATATCGGCACATACATGTAGGAGCAAAATCAACCGTGTACAAATATTTACCACTCGACACATCTTTGTGATTTTAAATTTACGTAAATGAAAATGAAAGAATATAAGTCAATAAAGTCGTCTAAATATATTATTTTGTAAGTTTTACAATCCTCTGCGAATAACATAAAACTTTTGTTCTTTTATAGCTGGTTATACGATCGAACCTATTAGTTGTAATGCGTCATCATCTGTGGATACAGATTACGTTATGTGGACAAAGTGAGTTATTATGTATGCGTTATCAATACAATTACCTTGTAAATTAAAGGATTTGATGTTTAAACCTTTGTTCATTGTCTTATAATTTTTAAACATTAGAAATGTGCAAGTGGTACATAGGTGCATCAATATACAAAGGCCTTACTGTTACTCAATAATTTATCAACACGTTGTTCAATTGATCCTTTTACTTTGTTTATCTGAAAGATACAAACCAATGCAAGTAAGTGCTTTTATGCATAGCGATATATGTATATTTAAAAGATGATGACCAGAGATATATACCATACATATATTAATGTTTGCTTATTGGAAGATTTCTAATATTTACAGAATATTTGACTGATCGAATTTTAAAAAAAATAGTTGTAATAATTTCAAACGAAGGTTTCTGTAAATATTAATTTATATATGATTTACTGTTCATTTACGTGCCAATATAAAATAATTGGTATGCCACAAGAAAGATATATACTTTTTTTCTTTCAGCGACTCGTGTTCTTCAAAGGATACAGCTGTGATCGAAAATGCCTGGAAATACAACAAAACAATCCCTAATATTGTTTCGATATCAATGTATGGTTTTCGTTTTGTGAAATCAAACACAGTGGTGATCACATGTTCTGCCTTGTTTTGTCCAAAAGGGATGCAATGCTCTTCAAAAGTAAGTAACCTTAAAAATATCAATAAGAATTTAAAATGTTAACTCACCTGATCCATACAGTTAGAGTAAGCCTTCCCTCATTGCTTGGTGTTCGGCGTCCGTCGTCATCCGTCGTCTGTAATATAAATCTTTTCATCTGAAGCTACTAACAGCTATGTTAATTGACACACTACTGTAATTACACAAGTCACTATAATAAATAATCTACTTACTTACCTACAATAGCTGTTTCAAATCAAATTTAACTTGACCACAATACTTACTTAATGGGGTATCTCGTTTTAAAACATGTATCTAATGTCTTTAATTGATGCCATACAAATAGGCTGATGTTGCTATCAAAAGACGATATGGGTAAAATGTAAGTTTTGTCTAAAAAAAAACTGAAATAGAGTAACTAGTTCTGTCAATGGCATAAATGTTCAAAATGTTGAGCACAACCATTTTTTCATTGATGTCAAGACTGTCAGGTGACTACTTATAGGAGATATTGTTAATAAATGACAAATGTTATCTTTTATTTTCATTTGTGCCTTTTATCTTGTAAACTATATCAAAATCTACGATTTAGTATGACTTGGTTGAAATCATCAGTCGACACCTTATTACAGTTATTGTCCTTTGGTGACTATTTGTTTATATTTATTTGCGTTTTTTTCTTATATCTTCAACATTATAATAGATAGATAGAAACTTAAATAAGGATAAACCATCAATAATACAAGATCTACAATTAAGACCATGTATATTTCGACAACTCTTTATTGTTCTGTATTAACGAATTTTACATATTTTTTGTTTTGCATTTTGCCTTATACGATAACAATTATAAAAGAAAATTGAATCATTAAATAAAAAAATTATCAACAAGTCAAATTATCTATATAGTGAACTGACTGTCACCATGATCACTCTCCATGAGTGATTGTCCTTAAATGGGATTTGTTTAACCATCTTTGTGTTTTGATCAAAAACCAAAGGAGATAAAAAGAAACTTAACTGAAAAAATGATCTGCAAAACAAAATCAACAAAAAAGATACAATTTTGAATTGAGTCCATTGTTATTTATTTACATAGACATAGATAGTGGCACAGTCTCTTTAGAGCCTCTTTTAATATTTCTTATGTATGTATTTTTATTTCAATTTCAACCATAAAACATTCTAAATGGTATCATTTTGAATTCAAACAAGAAATGTACTATAATGTGTGATACTCGTTCAAGCTTTTCAAAATTTTGTTTTTTGTATCAGATGTTTCTTTTTAAGGCGGAGTCAAGGTTTGTTTTCCCCATTATTATAATATCTGTGATTATATCATATCACATCCCTTGGTTAAGCAACCGTTTGATTATATGCTCATTCGTTAATAAATTCACCGTAACCCATGTCTTAAGGACATACAATACAGTTTTGAATCCACGCTGATTGTTTTAGATTAATGTTCTTTCAAACTTGTCTTCACCTAGTCAATTCAAATGTGTAATAAAGAATAAACCTTTACGACAATTAAAAAACATGTTTTATTGAACATTTCTATATTTGGTTGAGTGGAACTTGTTTGTTTCAAAAGATGTAACAACGTTTGGAATATTAGATTGCTAGGTTCGTATTCATATAAAAACTCATTGAAAATAATTCATTTATCAACTTCCATCCTTTAAAAAATCGGCATCCATTGCAACAGTTGTATATTTATCTTCGGTGATTCATTAGTAAAAATAAGTAAACATAATTTCAAAACATAGTCATGCAAATATTTGATATTCAAAAAGAGGGATCAATGTTATTTTCCAATATGTATAACTCTTTATATTGAAGTTTTATTATACAAGAGTTAAGACAAGGAGACACCAGCTGTAGGGTTTATAGAATATGTTCTGGAGGTACAATGAACAATTCCTAGATTTGCAATATTAGATTTAATCTTTCATTTCTTTTGTCTGAGTTTTATTTTCCCTCTTTTAATGAAATATAGCCCTGCATTAATGGTATACCCACTGTAAGAAGTAGAAGAAGGAGAAATGCTGGTGTAGAATCGAAGAATGGTTATCTTCAGGAATCTGTGTCAACATCTTTCACTGTGGTTGACAATAGAATTGACACAAGTGGTTGTTCAGGTATTTTGTTTAATCATTCAAAGTAATCTATTCAACGATAGTTCATTCGTGTTTCTCATTGCCATCGACATGCTAAGAAAGTACCTATAACCTTGGAACTTCACTACTTTCACAAATATATAGTTACATACTAGAAATAAGCAGACTTTTTTTTAGATACATATAGTTACAAATGCTATCGTATAACCAGATGTTAGCTACATGTGTATACATGCAGGTAGAATAGCTTTCTCATTTAACTAGATTACATTCGCTAATACACAGAAAGAATAAAACAGCATAGATTCGATGTACATCTATGCATAATAGAATTTCAAGTTTTAGACAGTTTTTGAAACCAAAAGGTATCTCAAATGTTGGTAGAATGTCCTTTTTTTAACAAATTTATCATTTATGTTGAAATGTAAAACTAGTATATCAATACATGGTACTTAGCATTGAGCTATACTACACATGTTGCTTCCTAATGTTTGAAAAACGGAGGTGTAATATTTTGATTTATTTTGATAAAAGCAAAGTATGAACGCATATAATATGATTGCCCATGATTTTGTTCAAATCCTTTCATGAAAAAAGGAATGATTCTATTTGCTCCCCAAAGATAGGCAATAAATTAACTTTACCTTATTCACAAAACATTATTTTAAGGTTTTGATTACTTCCTATCACAACATAAATTGAATTCGAACTAAGTTATAATTACTACATTTTTCATCGTTTTTTTGTTTAATTCGGAAAATGTTCTAACTGTTAAAGCTTTTCTCATTTCAGGTACATTTGTGAGTGTGTTTACGTATTTAACAGCATGTGCACTGTTGTTAGCGCTCAAATGACACTGTGACCAATCCGATTTTAATTCGTAAAGAAAAGAAAAAACATTTAATATTAAAATATTTCTATTCATGTTGCTTTCCGTGTTATGTATTTTTAATGTAAATGTTGTTGAATAAATACCCCGCCACATTATTTATGTATGTGCCTGTCCCAAGTCATGAGCCTGTAATTCAGTGGTTGTCGTTTGTTTATGTGTAACATATTAGTTTTTCGTTCATTTTTTATATAAATAAGGCCGTTATTTTTCTCGTTTGAGTTGTTTATCATGTACATTGTCATTTCGGACCTTTTTATAGCTGACTATGCGGTATTGGCTTTGCTCATTGTTGAAGGCTGTACGGTGACCTATAGTTGTTAATGTCTGTGTCGTTTTGGTCTCTTATAGACAGTTGTCTCATTGGCAATCATACCACGTCTTCTTTTTTATATGTAAACAAATAAAATGTTAAATAAATCAACAAAGTCCGAACGACCTTTCGCATACATGTACTATATGTAGTAGCTTTGACGAAACATCTATTACCAAAGGAACCATTATATCTGTTCCACGACTCAAGACTGTTGATTAGGTAAATGTGTGATGTTATTGACTTTTAAAAGGTTATATTCACCGAGACTTTCCGTAATTCAGAACAAATTGTCATGTAGGCAAGTTATATACTGTGGGATGTGTTTTATTTTCTTCACTCTACTCGTCAATTTCTCTTTACAGATCGTGGAATCATCATTTTGAAGAGAAGTTTACAAATAAACGTGACAAAATTTAAGCATAAAAAGTGAAGTACAGCAATAACATGAATTATTCAAGTAAATGAAAACAATCTTGCATTATTATTTAACTTCACTTTCCAAACTTTCACCATACATTTCTAAGTTTGCTGATATTTCAAAACACAACCGATGATTTAAACCATCCAATATAAATTTTACATTTCTCTAAGCAACATGTCAGCTGCAGCAATGCTGAAGAATGACTATATATTTCGGAATTAAGGTGTATCATAACAAAAGGGCAAATATGGCCGTATTTTCACCTAAAAAAATACTCTGTGTACAGACTTACCTGCGCAGTTGGGAAAGTTTTAAGGCCGGGTACCCCCTATATATATAATAGTTAAATGCATGTTGTGTTTCAGAAAGAGAAAATCGTGTTTGGAAGTTGATAAGCATTTTTTTCCTTCCTGCAGACGAGGTAAAAAAAAACAACACCTGCATAGCCTTTGATATTTGTCCTATCAACTACTACCTTTAACTTACCTATAGATGTGTATATATATATTGTCCATGCCAATCAAGAACAATCAATACAACAGAAACCAGTTATTACCTGAGAGGGAGCATTTCAAGGTTGTATCCCAACATACTTTATTTTTACACCTCTGCACGAACGAAACAAAATTCCAATTAAAATCCAAAAAAATATTTTAACTTTCTGATATATAACATTAACTTTTATATATCTAGTGGACGCCAAGTAAGTCTGTACACAGAGCAGTTTTTTTAGGTGAAAATACGGCCTTATTGTCCAATTGATATAATGAACCTTAATACGATATTCCATAAATTGCGTTTCATTCCATGAAGTTATAGAGCCATTGTTTTCAAATTATAAATTATAGTATCTAAAACTGAAGGAACACTATCATCATTTGGTTACATTTCATAAAATGTTGTCGTAGATGTTCATATGTATATTGTTATTGCTGTAGCGAAGATATCATCCTCTTTTTCCTGATGGTAAAATAACCAGATGCGAATTGTTATCGATTTTAACTTACTGTGATGAACATATGGAGGTATACAACCAAATCATAGTACGTCACATCCGGTTGCATACGAAAATGGTCGAAAAATATATTCCCTTGAATTTGACAGCTGTTGGAACTAGTCCTACATTTCATTGCAATAAAACATTTCTGGATAATAAACATATTACTTGGGTGTTGCAAAGCACCAAGTTGGTATATGTTTTTATTTGATGTTTCTATAGAATATTTGGAAGCTTGGTGTCACATGGTTACCAAATCTTGTACACAGGCAAACAATAGAGGTGAAAATTTGATTAGTTGATATGGTTATTTTCTGAACATATGCAACGGAATATTATTTAAAATTTTGTCTATCGCAATGGACAGGATAAAACTTTACCCATGCAAAGTAATTCTTTATTTGAAAAAAAAAAAAATTCTGTAGTTTTTTTTTTTTTTTAAGTTCACATTTAAGAAATACTTATATTGGAAAGCAATGTTTCTAAATCTTTGGTGGGATCACACCGCAAAGTGACACACGCTGTAGAACTCGACTGAGGTAAACCAAGTTTTTGTTTGGTGCGTGTAATTTATTATTATGGTTTCTTTGTTACTTTTAAAGACTGTCGTTTGCTTTTGCTTTTGCATGTGTTTTTGTTTTAATGTAGTTGTCTGTTTATTTTCGACTGATGTATATGATTGTGCTGGTGATATGTTATGAGGCACCTGGTATTGTGTCATTGGTTTTTAATACATACATATAAAATACATAGCGATTCTTCTCAATGATTTGACATGGTTTTAAACATTTTAAGTCTTATGATCGAGATAAGTTGGAAATTGATTACATCTTACATTGAGTATTCAAAGAAAGTTAACCCCATTTAAAATAGTGGGAGATATTATGGACATAATTGTGCAAATCGTGATACAAGCATGAAATTTGGTATAAAGGTTAACTAAATGATACTTATAAAAAATCCGCTGCTGGCCAGAAAAAATAATCATTTTTTCAAGATGGCCACCACACATTTTGAAAATGGCGTCATAACAAATTAGCCAATATTTGTAAATCCTTTGAAAGGTGTGTTATAAGTGAAATCGATTGTTAGATTTGATAAAAAGAAAATAACAGTTCATAAATAACGACTAGACAATACATTAATGAAACTTAAGGTGACTTCCGGTTTAAAATTGTCGGCTAACGAGTCAAAAATTTCGATTTTTTTTTACTTTCAAGCAATTTTACAAGGGATTTTAATCCTTGAAAGAAGTGTTATGTATAATTCAATGTTATTTATGATAAAACGTTAAAAACAGCTCCTTAGTACGACAAAACAACACATAACTGAAGAAAATAGTGGTTTCCGGTTCCAAATTAGATGCAAATACGTAAAAAATATTTTAATAATCTTCATCAATTTAACAAGTAATAACACAAGCATGAAATACAAGCATGAAATTTGGTATACAGGTGAACTAAACGATAATTAAAAGAAATAAGGTGCTGGCCATCAATAATTTCCATTTTTTCAAGATGGCCACCGATCATTTTGCAAATGGCGTCATATCCAGTTGTAAATCTTTGAAAGTTGTGTTATAGGTATAATCCAATGTAGGGTTTTATTAAGCGTAAATTACAGTTCCTTAAGTACCGAACACAACACATAAATGACAAAAAAAGAGTGATTTCCGCTTTCAAAATGGCGGCAAAATTTTTGAAAATGTATTTTTTTTTATAATTTTCATCAACTTAACAAGTGATATCACATTCTTTGTTAAGATTAAATGCCCAGTTTTGTTAGAAAGACAGGTTCGTTATCTTAAAATTATCGGTCAGTAGCCAATAACAAAACTCGTAGAAGGAAAGGCAGAACGGTAGCATTTACAGCCACCAACAACTGGATTTTTCGCCTCCTCATTCAAAAGTTCCCGACAGGTGGATGCAACTTTAACGATAGTCGCAGAAGTCCTCGATTTTTTTCTTTTATCCAACCCCAGGGTTCATGAATTGGTACATGAATCAGGCTGAGCCCAAACTTATCCTCCTTGATACGCTGCTCTTTGGATGTGCTCCGAAAAAAAAACCTCTTGTAGGCGGAACTTCATCACAATGCCGCTGCTTCTTGGGTAAAAATTACATCGTGCCTCGTTATCAGCAAATAGTGATGTTGTTCTGTCATACATGATGCAAACAAATGCTTCTTGTATGTCCTTGTATGTGTCTTTATACTTCAGCAAAGAAATAAGTACGTCCCTTACATGCTGAAATACTTCTTATGTCATCCAAACTGACCTATTCCCTTAGTGTCACATGCACTGAATGTATGAATGAAAGGAACAGTAGCTACACGAGGACCAAACGCATTTGATATATCACGTACAGGAAGCCATCAAACGTCTTCATGCCTGCCAAAACCTATTCACAGTTTGTTCCACCATATTTTTGGAGTGTTGCAATTCTTAATACTACTACATCTGTGTCGGTGCTACTTTAAATTACCGTCCTACAACAATTTTCATAATCAGGCCGAACATGGACAAACATTCGTACATCTGCTTCTCCATGCTTACAAGGGGTAGCTGGAAAATATCCTTATCAGTCTCCACAGAAGCATTTCTGTCGGCAAGACACTTGAAAAAATTCGTTTCGTTGTCATCGTCATATAGAAAACTACTCCAGAACCCAACTTTTGTCTTCTCACATCTAGCCTTTCAATGATTCATTCAGTAAATCTAACACAATATCTACTCTTAAATACTTATCGATGCAAGATTTTATTTAAGGCCGTATAACACAATTGCAAAATCATCCAATATTAATTCCCTACAAGGTGGCCTGGAATTAACAATTGCTGCTCTATCAACGATAAATGCGTCAGAATTTGGATCTGCAAATTACAAAATGTTTCAAGTTTATCCATTTGCACCGATTTAATACCACTGTTTAAAATGACATCCGAAGACAAAAACGGAGGAGCAGTTTGTCTTTATGGATTAAGAAATATTCCAAATCAATTTGTCCACTGCGACAAAAAATGAAAGTCTAGAAAAGATATCTAAGAGCTTTAGCTTTGTTTTTTTACAAAAACGTTTAGGACCCCTACACTTTTATTTTACCAACATAATAGGAGTTGTTCTTTTTAATCTGGTTATAAGAAACCAGTTCTCCTTCGTTTTGTATTTGCTTCAAACGATCTTCAAATTATTTTTAAAGAAAGCCTTGTCTGGTCATTAAGTCGTTCACCTATTATAGAATGCCTCAAACCACTAGATCTTGCAAATTTATCTGATAGTCTACTGACTTCTGGTCTAGCTACCATCAATACGTCTAAATGAGGTCTTCGGTTAAACCTACGACAACACATCGCCCTTTACAATTGCATTATTTTGTTTTTGTCTGATCAATTGTGTTAAAAGAAAAATATTTTCTGGTCTTACGTACAGTAAAATTATCATTTTCAAAATCAATTGACACCTGTGGGTGACTTAAAAGAAGGGAAGCCATATCTCGGAGAAGGTCGGTCGCGATCGAGAATATGCTACACGATCAAGACCTAAATGAATACAGTATCATGCTTTATATGGACTGTTTGTACAAAATCTGACTCATGAAATAAGCATACTACCAAATTCACAAGAAGTTCGTATTTTATAATTGAACGCCAGGAATTGAACTGTGGTAGCTATATATAGAGATGACTATATTTTCTTACGCCAGTCTATCAAATCATTGAACGTCACAGAGTCAAAACATGACATTATTATAATTTCTGTGTTTAGCTTTCTTAAAACTGAGAGCAGAATAAAAAAGGAAAAAACCAATTTTCCTCTTTTTTCACTCTAATTTCTGACAAGTGCAATTAGAGGCTAAATTTGGACCAGAACGTAATAAATTTATTCTATAACCCATGTATTTGAGAAAAAATCATGAAAAACAAAGACAATTCTGTTATATTAGACTTTATTTGTTACATTTCAAAATAAATTTATACTGAATTCTACACTTTGCTGTCCATTTTTAGTCAACTCTCTGTAAAGGATGCAACATAGAATAAATTTATTCTAAATGCATGGTGCTTTATGTATATGATCATTTATAAAATAAATTTATTATATAGAGCCTAAATATCTATTATTAGTTCTAGAAAATCATAGAATACATTTATTCTACATTTAATGTGATTTATGATTATGATAATATATAAAATAAATTTATTTTGAAAGTAAAGTAATCTGTATGGTGAGGTTGAGACACAGAATAAAATTATTCTATGTTCAATGTGATTTTTGTCTTGTATAATAATATATAAAATAAATTTATTCTGAAAGTACAGTTATTATATTATGGTGGAGACACAGAATAAACTTATTCTACATTCAATGTGGATTAAAAGTATTATGATATATAAAATAAATTTATTTTGATAGTACAGTAATTATGTTAAGGTTGAGACACAGAATAAATTTATTCTGGTCATAAAAATGTATAAAATTTGTTTAGGAAAAAATACACTGATCTGTATGATTTGTTTAGGCTACATAGAATAATTTTATTTTAAACCAGCGGTGTTTTTGATAATATTTGATATGTTCACATAATTTTACCTTGAAAATACATTTAGGTCAGAAAGAAATGTGTTCCTATATAATTTTCTATCTTTCATGTCTATTTACATGTAAGATTCATAAAAATGTATTTTATTTGAAGTTGCGATGTGACTGTTTATAAACCCAACTTAAGACAATGCATATATATATCTGCTATCAACAATGCAAAAGGACACTCCCTTGAAATATGAAAACATCAATTTCTTCAGCTGATTTTGTTATGTGGGACTGAATAGAAATACTGTGCAGCAATTTAAAAAAAAAAATATCAATATATAAATGTAAAATAAACAGATAAGAAATAGTAAAAGTTCAACAGGTTTTTCTTAAATTGAAAATATATCTGTTTTTTAAAACATGTCTCTCTCTGTAGATGCACGTGCTAAAAATTGTCTTTTTTCTTGCTTATGGATAGGCCTGATCTGAAAGAAATAACGACAAATTCAAAACAATTTCAAATATTTTTAGTAACCATACCAAAATTTATAATCTTTGATAAAGAAATTGTCTGTCTTTCTTTTAATCTTACTTATGATGTCCATTTTGCTTATATAATATTATTCACTCTCTTTATTGTAATTAATAATAGTCTTCCTCTGTGTTGAAGTCCGTACTTTGACCTATAATGATTTACTCTTATAAATTGTGACTTGGATGGAGAGTTGTCTCATTGGCATCTATACCACATCTTCTTATATCTATTGCCTCTGGATACAGCAAGATAAAGATGTCTATGCTATGCACTTGAACAGTAATTAATGAATTTTAATTTATACAATAAATGGATTAACTTACAGTAACTCATTAAACTTTTACAATTTAAAAGTCAACAATCTATCAAATTAAAACCTCATTATTACATACCTAATCTTCATCTTCAGAGACACTGAATAAGTCAGGACTGAATAACAATCTAGTCTTTTTTGCTGGTGTTTCATAACAGTTTTCTCACTCTACAAGAAATATTTGAAGTTTAAAATGCAGGAACACTTACTCTGTAATTGTTTTTCTTCAGGCATATTTCTTTATTTTTATCAGGATTGGCATGTATCATTCCCAACTTCCAGAATATGCATGTAATATTTGCCATTGGACATTCAGCCAGTCATGATCAATCAATCAATCAATCATAGAGTCTTAAAACAGATGAGTGGTTTATGCCTAGGAGACAGAGAACTGAATACACAAATAACAATTAAAATCAGGTTTCATTAAGTCTTAAACAAAACACAGGACTGGTGTTAACAATACTTTTACCTATCCCATTTAACATACCAGAAAACAAGTAAAACATGTTCCAAATGGAACAGCAGCTTCCTCAGGTAAAAATGTGAGTAATGTACCCAACACATTCTCCCTTCAATAAAATATTCATTTTACTCTCAAAACGTTAAAGATGCACGTTTAGCACTCTGATACAAAAATATATTGAAATTTAGGTACATGTACTTTAGTCAACACTTTACACATTTTATTACCAAAATATGAGTGCAAATGTCTCGCCTTTGTCTTACTTATCATTGAAATCATATTGAAAGTCTTTAGTACAATTATCAGGTATACTTAACTTTATCAATGCACAACTACAATGTATGACACAACTAAAAATTGTCCAATGAACCATAAAAATGAAGTCGAAGTCAATTGAGACCTGTCAGACGGACATTTCCAGCTGACAATGATTCCATACATGATACACCGTATATAGTGGTCCTACTGCTTAAAGTATCTGAAAAATAGACCAAACCACAAACACTTTACATTGGCCAATGAACCATGAAATTAAGGCCAAGGTCAGACGGAACCTGTCGGGTGGATATGTACACCTTACAATCATTTCAATAATCCATACACCAAATATAGATGACTTACTAGTTATAGTATCTAGATAGGTCTTGCTTAAGTTACTTTATTTTTGATAACTGATCCATGGAATAAGGTCGAGGTCAGGTTAACCCTACATGTACCTAGCTGACGAACATGTAAATGTTGCTAGGAACCCATATACCAAACAAAGTTATCATATTACTCATAATAAGTGAGTTTTTTCATTTAACAAAACAAAATGTATCAAGCAGATACTGAACCATGAAAATGAGGTTGCCGGGACAATGACATATGATAGACGGAAATTTCGTAACATAAGGTATGAAGCATTTAGATTGTCTAACTTATAAAATATAATGCTTCAAACAAATAGTGTACACCATCGTCGCCGCCGTTGCTTGGTTGCATTACCTATACCATGCCATGTCTCGCATACAGGCGAAAAAAAACCAAATCACTGCACAACAGACATCAACGTTTCATATAAACCTCTGAAGAAAGAGATACCTTTCTGAGAAATTTATTTTCCTGAAAGGACCCTTTAATTTGTATTCATGCTGGACTATATTTCTTCCAGAGTTTAATCGTTAATACGGATGATATATATGCTACACTTTTACTATTTTATATAATATTTATGAAAAATTTACTGTTGTTAAAGTGTGTACATTTCCCTCGAGATACAATGTATATCATTTACCATTTAAAATTCCTTGCAGTAAGAATTAATATATAATACATTTTTTTTTAAATTATTCAAAAATGCCTGCCCATAACAAGTATTAATTTGATGACCATTCGGGCATTCATTTGAGAAGAAAGATTCGACTGAGGTGTGTTTTTTTCAGGGAGGTTCTTTTAGTTCGAAAAGGACATCTGTGGTCTACTAAAACAGTGCATAGTTATGAAAATTTGTCAACAGAAGGCATGAAAGGCTTATAATATCTATGTTAATATATAAATACATAAAATAAATACTTACAAACTTCTGTTGTCTATCCTGATATGTTCCTGGTGCCGTTTCAACCACGACAAATACAATACACAAACGGACATTGAATCGTCGCTCCTAATCTTTGAATAACATTCGAAACAGACCTTTCCTCCATGTACTAACTCGAATAATTCAGCGCCCCCTATCCACTACTTTTCTCGAGGAAATGGTTCATGGAGTGATCGAAGTGATCGTAATATAAAGACTGTATATTCGGGTTATCTATGTACTGACAAAATATTAAGATAGAGTCAAATGCACACGCTGTGAATTTATTATGTAATTTCCGTCGTTAATTTGTTTGTCATTATCTATCATGCGAAATTTTACATTCGGATGTTTATAATTTATTAGGTTTATATGATCACGATGGCTACAGTATGTGGTCATTAAAATATGATATAAATAATTAGCATATGATAACAAATCGTGTTTGAAGAAAGAATCGTAAGATTTTATATTACAATTATCTTTTTCGTTTAGTTCTTAAAATTAAAAATCATTTACGTTATTAAAAAAAAAGAAAGTTTTGAATATACCAATATTTTTTTTTGTATAGGAACATTTATTCCATAGAAAAACAAAAGAATATTGGGTATCGATCCGTGACACAAAATGAATATAAGCACATCATAATACACGTACACAAAATAAGCAAAGGAACGCTCTTTAATTACTCAAAGTCATATTAAACCTTCAACATGCAACAAAAAGGATCTCACCACACTGCAAATGTAAGACGACCACTAGCAACAGCCAGAGCGAAATAGTTTGCAAAAACAATTTGAATAGACTTCGTAAGATGTTACACCACCATTTTGGGCACGTTAAAAAAGGAAAGAAATCGTATTTAAAACAAAGTAGTTCTTACGTATTTAAATCAAACTTTATTATTTGCAGAATAATTTTTTGTAAGTTATATAGATATCAAATGAAAGGGTAAGGACTGCTGATCCTTGTAGAACACACACATTTGACAGATGAATACAAATGATACAAATACATGTAGTTATGAACTAATTCTATAAAATTGAGGGCGTATATTGCCTGTTACTCAGATATGAAGTACCTAGTTTGGTGTATCCAAAGTTATAATATAATTAGTACAGTCTGATGTGTAAATAATGGTATACTTATCCCCCATATATATATATTTGCATGCTGGTTTTTTTTTTTTGTGTTGACGTCCGAAATACTGCACTGTAGACTTACAGTTAGGGTTTTTTTGCTTGTGAGAGAAACATGTTTAACCCCGCCACATTATTTATGTATGTGCCTGTCCCAAGTCAGGAGCCTGTAATTCAGTGGTTGTCGTTTATTTATGTGTTACATATTTTTCGTTCATTTTTTTACATAAATAAGGCCGTTAGTTTTCTCGTTTGAATTGTTTTACATTGTCATATCGGGGCCTATTATAGCTGACTTTGCGGTGTGGGCTTTGCTCATTGTTGAAGGCCGTACGGTGACCTATAGTTGTTGATGTCTGTGTCATTTTGGTGTTTTGTAGATAGTTGTCTCATTGGCAATCATACCACATCTTCTTTTTTATATTAGCTTATTGTTCCTGCTTTCCGTAAAAAAAGAATGGCTTTTCCATGATATTATATATTACATTGCTCCTACCACACAAATAATGAAGGTTAAGAAAACATTCGTTTATATGTAATGAAAGCATTTGAAGACTGGTACGATTGAAGTTAGAATAATGTGTCTTGGCAGAGTGGCATGTCTTCTTACAAAGTTATTTGTATCTTCTGAAAAACACGTCAAAAAATCTGACGCAGTTTGTCTAGTACAAAACGTGTAAATAACATAAAGCATGTTGTCATTCTGGGTGTATGTATGTAAAAGCTACCACTGGACATCAGACATCGTTATTATCGTCATCCTCATCATTCTTTATATAAATAATGACCGGAGTATCTTATGGTAAAAAGGGACATAAAAAAGTGGTTAAAACTTTGCTCCATCATGATTATCAATCTAAATAAATATAATTCTCTAATTTCGTTATCCTCTTATAAAATACAAGCACTATCATGGTTCTGGAATGATTTATACGGGTTATTGTTTCATATGTAAATTTTAAAATAATAAATGGCGAATTAACTAAAAAAAATATAAACTATGAAAGAACGAAGCACTTACTTCAAAGTTGATTAAACCCGCGGGGATTTCAAGAAAGCTTTTTACACAAGACAAAGTCAATGAAGAGATTTCATTACGAACCTATCTACTGGATTTATTGTTATTTTGTTCAAGTCCTGAATATGCACGTAATTTTAGCCACATCACGTTCAGCAAACTTAAAAATCGTCTCCTTAATTTTTTTTATCTGAAAACGATGAAAGCTCATTTAGTCGAGGGTTTCGTTGTATAATTAATCAAGCCCCCCCCCCCCCCCCCCCCCGTAGTATCTTTGTCCGCAATGTACAGATTTATCATTAGCTTTGAAGAGAATGGGATACCAAACAACATATCCATATTTTTGTTTCGCCTATATATTTTTTAGCCTTAAAGTTCTTTTACATATTTTTAAATTGTTGAAATTTCTATTACAATTAATGCACTTTTGATTATAAGTTGAAACAATATATATATAATTAATTATATATAATATTACCTTAAAAACACATGCACGCGATTTTTTTTTTCTTGATCTTTTCGTTTTTAGGGGCTTGAGGTTGTGATGGTTCAAACCTCGCACATGGCAGTTGCGTTCAAATGTAATCTTAAAAAATAAAGTTGAGAATGGAAATGGGGAATGTGTCAAAAAGACAACAACCCGACCATAGCATAAACAACAGCAGAAGGTCACCAACAGGTCTTCAATGCAACGAGAAATTCCCGCCGCCCGGAGTCGTCCTTCAGCTGGCCCCAAACAAATATATATACTAGTTCAGTGATAATGAACGCCAAACTTCAATTTGTACACAAGAAACTAAAATTAAAAATAATACAAGACTAGCAAAGGCCAGAGGCTCCTGACTTGGGACAGGCGCAAAAATGCGGCGGGGTTAAACATGTTTATGGGATCTCAACCCTCCCCCTATACCTCTAGCCAATGTAGAAAAGTAAACGCATAACAACAGGCACATTAAAATTCAGTTCAACAGAAGTCCGAGTCTGATGTCAGAAGATGTAAACAAAGAAAATAAACAAAATGACAATAATATACAAATAACAACAGACTACTAGCAGTTAACTGACATGCAAGCTCCAGACTTCAATTAAACTGATTGAAAGATTATGTCTTCATCATATGAATATCAGGCACAATCATTCCCGTTAGTGGTTTAGTATCATTTATTTAGTAATGATTCTTTATGTCGTAACTACAATTCCGTTCCCTTTTCAGGAATGTGACCCGCCGAATTATTACCGAGTTTGTAATAACATGACCAATACGACGGGTGCCTCACGTGAAATTCTTCCCGTTAGGTGTTTAATATATTGATTGAATATAATTATCAGTTTTCACGACAAAAATCTTAGATTCTCTCTTGGCATTCCGGCTTTCTCCACCATTACAGTTTGATAACCACGAGATGAACAATATTGTGCTGAAAGTTACGTTGAACACTAATAAATCGATATTTCGGTTTTAGCACCCAGACTCAAGGCATAGGGTTTGAAGATCGATTGGAAAAAAGCAACCGTTTCTAATCACAATGTTTCATAATCAAAATAATGCTTTACTTTGAATACATTGAGGGCAAGGCCTCAACCTATATATACGTTCTCACAAGTACAAGGGTCAGGATGGGGTCAAATTTAAACCATTTTTCTCTTACTATTCTTTCTATTTTTTTGTTCATTATTCTCTATTCTGTAAACCCCCATCCACAGCCTCAGGTATAGACGAAGTGTCATATATGTGGTCTAGTAATGTCAGCAGTGTGATCTGCACATTTATCATTTTGTAGAAAAAGATGAACGGGTGGTGTTTATACATTGTTTTGATGTAAGATATGATACATCTTTTCTATAAAATCGATTGATTGACAGATTGTTGGTTGCTTAACGTGCAGTGTCAAATAGTTCATGCATTCATGCACGGAACGAGAAGCTATTTTAAAACAATACATACCATGGGGAATACCTGTAATAAGGGTAGACCGGGATGAAGTGCGGTAAGCTTTTTATAAATCTTTAAAAACAAATAAAAGAAAGGATAAGACAAAATGGTACACATTCTCAAACGCCTATTTATCGGTAATAATACTTGAGGGTCTTGTTGGAGTTGATAGAATATCAAATCACGGGACTGGGAAACGCAGAATAAAGGACAAAACATATAGCATATACAAAAAAATATAAAGAATAGAAAATAAAAGGATGATCAAATAGAGAATAATGAGCAAAATTATAAAGAATAGAAATAATGTTTTAAAAATTAAAAGAATACAAAATCGATGGACCATCCATCCAGACTATTATACTTTTGTAGTTGTCCATTTTTGATTAACATATTATTTTATTAGAATGATATAAAATGACCACACATTAATAACCTCTATGAAATGACACAGATTCAAATAATTTACAATCTTCGATTTGTTTAATTCATGTTAGCAAACAAGTGCCGCATATCTATCTGAAGTTGTTAAAATACTTATTGCTAATTATAACAAACGCGGCTTAACAGCCTTATCATTTTATGTAATGCACGCGTACGTTGATTGTAGGCCCCTAGTGTTACCACATGCCGAGAAGACTTCAAATAGAAACACAAGATAATTAATGACAAGACGTAGGACACTGATCTGTAATTTTGTATGATATGATCACTTGGTATTTCTCTCTATGTACGTGCAATGAAGATGACAGACAAGTGGAAATTAAAAGGAGGGAAGACAAGTTGAAAATAGACGGGATAGTTTTCCAGTTTCGTTTATGAAACATTCACCACAGTTCAAGAAATTGGAGGTTAGTTTTGCTCAGTATACTAGAGGTGGGATTAGGGGTGGGGTCAAGGATACTGGGATCCCCTCATAGATCCCCGACATATATGCTCAATGCATACTAGACGTTTTACAAGTCTCTGCGTATGCCCCTTTTCAAATCCTCGATCGATCTGCATCTACGAATATCAATTTGCATATTTTTCTACGATATTACTATTACTAGATTTATTTCACTTGACTGAACGGAGTTTAAGAATTTCGCTTATTTACCAGTCCATCTATAGACAGGAGTTTTGGGATAAGATCATCAATGAAGTGTCCAGTTATTCGTCTCTTGTACGACTTTGCCCCCCGCAGAGCTATAGAAAAACAGTACATTAACGGGTGTTACACGGACTCTTTTTAGACGATACACGGACTCTTTTTAGTTGTTACACGGACACTTTTTATGAATAGAATCACTCGTGCATGATCAGTGAGTTCATGGACACTTTAACTTTTAATTAGATTTGAACTTTTTGGTTCACCGACTTATTTCCTGTCTTTTTATTGAACAAAATATTTACGTTAGCATCAATATCTTTTTTTCAAACATTTCCAGTTAAATACTATTTATATCAGTACAGTTATGGATTAGACATTAAACTTCAATAGTGGGGGGGGGGGGGGGGTTATGGTTTTCTCCTAAAATAGATATGTTGATCCAAAATTTTATGAGAAAAAAATTATTATGGTCAAGCAGATGACAAATTAATGTTTTGCATGATTCCTGATTTTCCGAATACAGTTAATAGTGCTCATTGGCGGATCCGGGGGGGGGGGGGGGGGGGGTCCGGGGGTTGGTACCCCCCTTTTTTTTGGCCGATCAATGCATTTGAATGGGGACATATAGTTGGAACACCCCCCCCCCTTTATCCTGGCTTAAGTGAAGAATATATATAAAAGATTGGGTACATGTTTTCCCTTTTTAATTCACAAGTTTGAACGTAAATTTATTAGATAAATATTATTTATTATCTTTTAATTATTATGATCGTAATAATGTTTCTAATCGATAATCTCATTATTATTTACTACGGGTGAAAGTTGAAGTAATCTTTAAACATTTAAAAAATTAAATGTTCACTTTCTTCACGCTTAGTCTTAGAACAGCTGTTAGGACACACTAGCTATGAAATTGTTGCATAGAAAGATGGAACATGTACCTATTATTTGAGCAAAAAGTGAAAGATACCCAGGGGCGGGACCAGCCATTTTTAAAAGAGGGTTCTAAACATTTGTTCCAATTTAAAACCATTGATCGTAAAAAAAGGGGGCGTTCAAAACACGGAACCCTAACTGGCTCCGCCACTGAATCCAAAGGATATTTATACTCATAAGTCTATGAAACAATAAAACACCATGATTGCGAAAAACAAATAAACGACCAATAGACTATTTTATGTAAAAAGCTACTAGTTTTCAACATTTTCATAAGTACCTAAAGAACTGTACTCACACTCTCATGCAATCTGTTTGGCACACAGAACAATTGACAAAAAGTCTCCATCTTCATGGATAATATGACCATTTCAGTCAAAATATAATACGCTGTTCTTTATAGGTCACCAGACAAGTCTATCAAAAGGAATTTATAAAGAAACACAAAAGTTTAGAAGGTAGACAAAATGACAGAAGTTACTACAACCACAGAGAACATTAGTGAAGGATATATTTTGAGAAAAATCTACAGAGGTAATTAAAAAGATTAAACTTTTAAACTGGCTTGCAAGAAATATCTTAGAATGCTGAAATTAAGAATCATAATTGTTGTTTTATAAAAAGTGTTCTTTCTTATCTCACCGCAAAAGGTTTTGAAATTGCTAATATAATTCATATTTTGACAATTGTAGTTCGGCCGGAATTGTTATTAGTGAATTAAAAGTCATTATTTTAAGAATGCGTGCAATGTATCGGTTACTCTATGAAAAGGAATATATTATGAATTTACGAGCGAGGGCCTGATATGTGATGTGCAGTTGTACAATCATTTGCATATCTTATTTATACGGCGATCAGATCCGGCTGCTCCTTTAGTCCTTGTACATCTCTCTGAAACATTTTCTTACTTTACAAGTTACAGTTCGTTTTTGACAAGGTTAGTGTAAGATGTTGCATGGGTGGCATAACTTTTACCATCTTGAGTTATGCCCATTTATAAACATAAAAATTGCTGGATTTTTCGCTTCTGTTCTCTAACTTTAGTTTGCCTCAAAAAATGTAATAATTCGTATACACAATGCATATTACCATAATACACAGATCAAGGTTTAAATTGAGTGGCATCAATTCTACCGTTCTTGAGTTAAGGCCATTTATAAACATAAAAAATGCTGAATTTTTCGTTTGCGTTCACTAACTTTAGTTTGCCTCAACCAAATGTTAAAATCACAAATCAGTCTTAACTACTTTAATCGTGTACATGTATCTGAATGTGGAAGTTGACACGTGTATATTTACGAGCGGGGGCATTTGTAGCCCATAGACACATTTTCTATTTTTTTTTATATGCACTGTATTTTTTATTTGATCTTTCAGATAGCTTTGGTTGAACGGAATAATGGAAACATGTATTTGGGAATATTAGAAGATAAAATGTTGACATTTACAAAGATAATTGTTCGAAAAGTTAAGAAGAGTTTGAAGATGAATAATTCCAACTACAGATCTGTATGTCAATAAAAGATCAGATTACTAAACGATAAGTACCAGATGCATTATAACGAAGCTTGTCTCTTGTGTGAAAAAAAAAAACCCAAAATTATTCTAACAGATGACCAGTGACAAAACATTGAACAAAATCTTCAGGATAATATAAGCAAACAAAAAAGACTTAGATGTATTTTTGAACTGTTTGTATGACATCACATGACAAATCGAAACGATAAGGAAATTGATTTTTGGCCATATAGCAATTCTATTGTTTTACATGCATTCTAAAATGTTCAGCTAGAATATTTGTGATAAGATAAATTGGACAGAAATTTGGGAGGTTGGGGGGGGGGAGATAATTTTCACTCATTACAGATTTCAGAAATTGAAAAAGAAAATTTCAAATATCATGTTGCCAAAAAAAAAGAGGGCAAGGGTATATTTTTTGGGGGTGAGGGTTCAAATAGCAACAGCATAGTGTTTTGCACAAAAGCATAAAAAAGAGGCAAATTTATTTATTTATTTTTATTTTTTTTTTTGGGGGGGGGGGGCAATTTGCAACAGCATAGTGTATTGCACAAAAGCCAAAAATTAAATATAAATTCAAATGATATAACCAATTCTAAGTTTTTTGGCTACCGTTATTCTGTGTCAGAAACCTATATTGCATCAAGTATTTAATTACAATCCAAATTCAGACCTGTATCATGCACGAACATTGTGTCCATTTTTGTCCCAAATGTTTAGGATTTGACCTCTGCGGTCGTATCCAGCTGCGCTTGGCGGAGCAATTTATTGTATCAGTGTGTCTGTAATAAATAAGACCGATGGAATTTTCTTTTAAATTCTTTTAATTTTTTATCATGAGGTATTTTTAAGATTATTTTTATATAGAACAAAATTCATATTGAATGTAGAATAAATTAATTCTGTGTCTCAGCCATACAGATAACTTTACTTCAAAATAAATTTATTTTATATTTTATCATAATCCGAAATCGCATTGAAACTAGAACAAATTTATTCTGTGTCACAGCTTCACCATACAGATAACTTTACTTCAAAATAAATTTATTTTATATATTATTATAATCCGAAATCGTATTGAATGTAGAATAAATTTATTCTGTGTCTCAGCCTCACCATACAGATAACTTTAATTCAAAATAAATTTATTTTATATTTTATTATAATCCGAAATCGCATTGAAACAAGAATAAATTTATTCTGTGTCACAGCCTCACCATACAGATAACTTTACTTCAAAATAAATTTATTTTATATATTATTATAATCCGAAATCGCATTGAATGTAGAATAAATTTATTCTGTGTCTCAGCCTCACCATACAGATAAATATTATCATAATCATAAATGACATTGAATGAAGAATAAATTTATTCTATGATTTTCTCGAACTAATAAAATATTAGTTACATAGTGTGTTAGTGACCTAATATGATATATACAGGGTCAGTAAATTCCATATGGGGTGAGAGCGAAGCTCGAACCCCATATGGAATTTACTTACCCTGTATATATCATATTAGGTCACTAGCACACTATGTAACGAATTTATCTTACCGACTATCTTTATGTGTTGAATTTAGACTAAAGTTGTCTTATTTGCTTTCATAACACATCTCCTTATTTCTGTATTAAAGTGTTCAGGTGTTCAATTTTAAGAACCTACTTCAATTGATATGCACTAAAAAAAACTAATGTAAACGATAGATATTTATAATAAACAACCTTGATATAACAATATTAAAAAGAACTTTCAATATTTTAAATAATCAAACAGTGCCTAAGTCGCAAATTCACTACTAACCTAATATTGAAATAAGCCCCGCCTCCCTACTAACCTAATATTGAATATACATGGTCTCCACGAGGTCGCTTTTAACCAATCATATTCCTAGAAATGTATAGGATGTAAGATAATAGATATTATGGCTCTATATAATAAATTTATTTTATACATGATCATATACAGTAAGCACCATGCATTTAGAATAAATTTATTCTATGTTGTATCCTTTACAGAGAGTTGACTAAAAATGGACAGCGAAGTGTAGAATTCAGTATAAATTTATTTTGAAATGTAACAAATAAATACTAATATAACAGAATTGTCTTTTGTTTTTCATGATTTTTCTCAAATACATGGGTTATAGAATAAATTTATTACGTTCTGGTCCGAATTTGGCCTCTAATTGCACTTGTCAGAATTAAGAGTGAAAAAAGAGGAAAATTGGTTTTTTCCTTTTTTATTCTGCTCTCAGTTTTAAGCCGATATATACCTTTCAAGCTAAAACACATAGAGTTATCTGAAGCGCGTGTCTAGTCCTATGTACATTTGAACATATACAAGAATATGCCATTCTAGGTGTTGCAATAATGGTTTTAGTGACGACACATGACACATGTGTCCATCTACCTTCACGTAATATATCACCCAAAATTTTATAACAAGTCATTTCAATGTGAAATCCACCTTACATGACGATAAACTTATCTTCTCTGTACAAATTAGGCAATTCCATCTGAATATCCATCACCAAAAGTGGCTGATCTGCCGTAACAATTGATGTTTTTCTCGTTTTAACCACATTTTCCGTCTTATCCATCCAATACCTGATCATTACAACTGAATTGGCTTGTTTTTAAACAGTGGCATCATAGACTTTACACTTAGTAATACTTGCCCTGGTTGTGCATACAAATCACTCATTATGTCTAAAAATAGTTTGCGCATGCGAAAAATTGTTATATCATGTGTGTCATAACCTTGAAAAATGTTATCAAACCAAATCATAATATCATTGAAAATTCCAAATCACTTATTTTATAGTAAATAGTTAAAATATTTTTTAATGAATTTTGTAACATTTTCGCGCATGCCCAAACCCTGTATGTGTCAAATACTCATGTCTTGTGAATAATTCACATGTAAAGAAGGTAGCTACCAAACCTGACAGCTGTTTTTCACTAAAAGAAGGTAAACGAAAAGTTTTTCAGAAAAAAATCAGTATTTTTAAACTGAAAAAACAGCCATTTTAGAAAACGGCGGTGGCCATCTTGAAAAAATGATTTATTTTACTGGCCGGTTATGGAAAAAGGTGGCGGTTTTTAAATTGTGCTCTGTAAAAACTTAATTGTTTTAGCTGTATATATCGTTGGAACAAGACTTTCTGTGCATCATCGACCAAAAGAAGTATAAATAACATCACAAGCGTTATATTGAAAGGTATTCTGGTTGTTACACCACACACACAACACTCACATTCTGACTTTCTGTTCATATTCCGGCCAGATGACCAGGGCCACCACAACAATATGGCCGACTGAAAAATAAAGTGCGTTTAATCTACAACTGCTATATTATAAACATTGTCGCTTCTATAAACATAAAGTAAACTAAACAAAAGCATAACAACAAACTTTATGTCAGAGACAAAACTCGTGAAATTTCTGCAAACAGCAAGGAAACCACTTGCGGGTACGCAACAACTTACCCCGGCAATCCTTTCTGATAGCAAAGGGTCATACCTCAGAGACCAGGTAGTCAATAAGTCGGACAGAAACATAATCTGGTGGTGTAAAGGAGGAGCAACCATTGATGATCGATACCATTGGCTGAAGTCAAACATTGTTAAAAAAATTGAACAACTTGGCAACATCAGTGTATACATATTCCTTGGCACATGTAACCTCACTTCCAAGAATAAAACAGGTGAAATCACCCTTACATCGCAACAGGAACACTTCACAGATGAAATAATTAGCAAACTTGGCCAATTTGTCACATTGTTCAAAAAATATCCATCCTCAAAACTAACGATACTTGAAATCCCAGTCTACTCTATCACAGAATGGAACAGGTACAAAGGACATAAAAACCCTGAAACCTTTAAAGACCAAGATAGCCAATTGCAAAAACAAATTGAAAACATAAACGAGTGGATCCACACAACAAACCAGGAACTTGGTAGTCGCTCGCCATTACTCAACCATCATCTTCGTGCTCGAAAACAACAAGCAAGAGGGAAACACAAGCCTTGCAAAAAGTATTATAACGTCAAATTGTACAAAGACGGTATTCATCCAAAGCAGCTGTTAGCTAAAGCCTGGCTGGCAGAAATAGTTGAACAAGTTCATAAAGACTGTTGGGCATAACATAGTGACACTTATATTAATGCTTGAAGATCAGGAGGCATGGAATGACCAAGCCACACTGACACCTTCAAGTACTTGATATCAAGCTGTCGATACACTGTCTGATCTGCATAAAAACAACTGGACTACCTCAATAACGTCTAATACTAAAACAAGAATGGCAAGTTCCATTACACAGAGAGCAAAAATAACAGACTCGCATAAAAAGGTGACAGAGCTTGTAATTGGTGACTACACTCTTAATGTTGATAAAACCCTGAAGAAAAAACTTGAAGCCACTAAACGTTTGCAACATGTTGAATACAAATTTACCAACGGAGGCGTGGTTATCACATCCGATGCAGCAACATTTGAACTATTCAGAATGGCGGCAATGAGATATTATGAAACACTCCCCCCAAATCATGGAGTGGCACACATAAAGAAAACAACAGACAGCACTCGACTCCATACAGTCCAAAACACTGTGCGAGTAGTACAACCATCAAACAAAAGCTACACAGTGAATATATACTATACAACAAGCAGACTACTGGTGAATGGTAAAAATGTGTCTGACTTTATTGATAGAGACTTGCAGAACATCCACAATATTATTTCTTCTAGTACAAGCAATAACACCAAACTTAATATTGATGACCTCAATGCTATGTTACGGGAACAGCTGACTAGCATACTAAATGCAAATCAAATGAAGTGTGAAGAAGTTAATAGCCAAAATTCACAAGATAAAGATTCTGATAACATTGCTTGTATAAAATGCACCAGAAATTGTAGGACAAAAAGTACTTACTGCTCGACAGGCAACCACTGGGTTCACTACAGATGTCAAAACCTAACACAGGAGGACATAACAGAGGTGGAAAAAGGTGAAAATAACACCTACACCTGTACATTCTGTACTGGAGACTCCAAGAAACTAGCTTTACCAAATACTCTGCAAATAGCCAACTGCAACCAACTAAATGACCTACTACAAGAAGAGGTAACATTAAGAACAGATGAAACTACAATGAGCAACAAAGACCTGTGCTTTGTGTGCGATCAACAAACTGATAACACACCGTGGGATGTTTGTGATCTTTGCAATAATATGAGCCACACTACCTGTATGAACATTGAAAATAATGAACACCACTGTAACGCATGCATAGGTAGTGAAATAATGGAAGACACCGCTAGCGTAATTAAAACGGATAGGCTCCAGATAAACCAACATAACTTGACCGAGCCAATAGAGGTCATATCTGAGGAAAATACAAGCACTGTTGAGTCTGAGACAACCCTCAAAACAGTAATATCTAGTAACAGTCCTCAACCAAAACAGTGTGTCTTGAAAAAGATTGTACTACCAGAAAGGATAACAAAAGCTTCACTGCAAACCCAAGAAGAACTCCAACTCAAACATAGTGAACTCAGAGAAAGGGAGTTAAAACTTAGGAAAACTGAAGAGCAACTTAAACTTAGGGAAAAAGTGGTTAATGAATACAAAAAAGAGAGAATACTACTAGAAACAAGATGCCAAAGACTGGAGGCAAGAAACTGTGAATTAGAACAAACGGTAAAAAGCTTAAGGAAAAGCATTGAAATGAGCAACTTGTCAGAAGAAACCAGCCGAAATGAACCAGCTCATACACACGTGAGGAATTCTTTGCAAACAGGCAAGCCGGAAATGAATGATGTGTTCAATATAATGCAAACACAGCTAAACAACAAGGTTCTGGCCCTACACGAAAAGCTAACAAACATAGTCTTCTCTAAAATAGACAAACAACTGGACAAAATTAGCTTGGCAGACATGAATGAAATGGAGAAAATAAATCCTGAAATGTATAATGTTGAAAGATCTACACCATTACAATCAAAACAGGACAAAAAAGAAACGGAAGAAATAACTCCTCAACTTAACAACATTGAAAGAAATACACTGTTGCAATCAAAACAGGACAAAACACCGATTACTTCCAAGAACGCAACAGAAACTGCTCCCCATGTAGGGCAGCCAGTACAGAACAATTCACAACGATATATGCAACCAAGTAATCCTGCTAACAAATGGAACCTAGCCAACAGCCTAACAGGTCAACCACTTGTATACAGAGGATACCAGAAATACAGTTTGCAACAACCTATGGACCAAGCAGGTGTCCCATTCAACCAAAAACAAGGCAGAAGCAACCCACAGATTATAAACAATTCAACCACCGAGAAAATTATACAACCAACAAATGCTCATTTTTTAGACAGACCAGGCCTCAAGAAACAGAACATGTAGCAGGAACACAAATCGATAGCAACAAGGGGAAGGGACATCTAACAATAGCCTCCTATAATTGCAAAAACATCAAAACCTGTGGTCATGCAATCGATGAACTATTAAAATCAAATCAATTAATCTTATTACAAGAACACTGGCTTTTCCAATCACAAATTGATATGTTAAACGACCTGCACTCAGAAATCAACTATGCAGGAAAGGGAGTCGATATTAATAACCCTTTACTCCCGATGTATATGCCAAGAGGCTATGGCGGTGTTGCTATCATATGGCAAAAAAGTATCGATCATTTAATAAAACCATTATCTGAAGGATCAGAAAAGATGCAATGCATAGAAATATTAAGCAATAGTGCGCACAACTTGCTGCTTGTGTCAGTTTACTTACCGTCCAAAGGAAGTCGAGACCATGTTGAGGAATTTTTAGAATGTATTGACCAACTCTACGAACTTTATCAAAAATACTATGGAACGCACGACATAATAATTGGAGGAGACCTAAACGAGGACTTAAATGATACTGCGACGTCAAGCAAAAGAAATAGATATTTGAGGAACTTTATCTCAGAGTGTAACTTGTCCTTCAACAATGCAGGAAAAACCTTCATCAAGGCATCTGGAGTAGAATGTTCGGAACTTGATTACTTTCTACACACACTCAAAGACCCAAAGCTATACTCAAACAAAACAGTTCTACACTCCGTTAAAATGAATGTGTCAGATCATCATCCAGTACAAATGACGTGTGTGTTTGATTTCGCGAAGGTCACACAAAAGCAAAGGAAAAGTAGCAACGTCACCCCAAAAATAAAATGGGACAAAATGGACATGGACCTATATAAAGCTATGGTCGACACATCATCAAAGTTGATATTGGATAAATTAGACAATAAACAGATAGGACTGGAAGAATCTATTCAGACAACATGTGAGATAATGGCCAACTCAGCCATTAAATCCTCCAACATCAAACCCTCGTATAATGCAAAACCGAAACTTAAAGTATGGACACCTGCAATACAGGTTGCTCTTAAGGAGATGCGAAATAGCTACAATGCATGGGTAAAATCAGGAAAACATGAAGATCTAGACAATGTCCTTTTCTTGGAGAAACGACGAACAAAACAACTTTTTCGAAAATCAGTCCGTGTCGAAATTGCAAAAAGAAGAGAGGACGAAAAAGAGCTGATCATGGAAACTAGAACCAGAAATATGAAACTATTCCATAGGCTAGTTAGAAATACACGTAAAAAAGGCGGAGAAATTATAATGGACTTGAATGTAAATGGACACTGCTATACGGGAGATGAAAACATACTAGCAGGTTTCAAGGAACATTTCCGCACACTAGCAACATACGATGAAAACATCAACATTGACAACGACTATCATCAAAATGTGGAACATGAAATTCATATAATAAATCAATTGGTTAAAGGCAAGAACATTCCTGATGCATCAATGGAAGAAATTTCAAACGCAATCAAAAATATCAACAAGGGTAAATCTGCTGACTACTATGGCATCACAATTGAACATATAGTTAATGCGGGAGAAATCATGGTCATCTTGCTCCAAAGCATCATAAATGAAATTTTCCAACAAGGATATGTGCCAGATCTCCTAAAAATCGGACTTCTCACACCAATTTTCAAAAACAAAGGAAGTAAGAATGATGCAGGAAATTACAGAGGAATAACAGTACTGCCTGTAGTGAGCAAAATAATAGACACAGTGCTTAAAAATAGAACACAACCATCAGTAAAAGCTGTGCAACATAAATATCAACGTGGATTCACAAGTGGTTCAGGACCAATGAACTCAGCACTACCAGTGGAAGAAGTGTATCGTGAAGTTCATGACGGTGAAACAGAAGCACAAATAATACTACTGGATGCAAAATCAGCGTTTGACAAAGTGATACATACCCATATGATGAGAAGAGTGTACCAAGCAGGTATCGAAGACAAACATTGGTCACTAATAAGTAGTCTGCACCAAAACGCTGCCAGTACCATCAAATGGGGAGGAAATATCTCTGAGTGCTTCCCAGTCTCATTGGGTGTTCGTCAAGGTGGAATACTCAGCACGGACCTATACAAGCTCTACGTAAATCCACTACTAGACAGATTGGAAAATTCAAATCTTGGTATAAGGATTGGTAATATAACATGCAATGCCAGCGCCTGTGCTGATGATATAGCTTTAATGAGTACAAAAGAAGACGACACACAAGTGCTGATAAATATGGCGCACGATTTTGCGTACATGGAAGGCTATGAGCTACAGCCCCAAAAAAGTGTGGCGTTAAACCTCTTGTCAAAAACTCATAAAAAGAACAATACCAACGAGTGCATATTCAACATTGGAAATAACGTTATGCCAAATGTCAAGCAGGCACTACATCTTGGAATAATTCGAACAACATCAATGAAGGAAAACGTTACTTTAAATGTAGAGGAAAATATCAAGAAAGCTAGAAGAAGTGCATACGGCTTATTTGGCGGTGGTTTCCATGGACATAATGGACTAGACCCAGAAACACTGGTACACCTGTTTAAAACATACATTAGCCCTGTGTTACTCTACGGAATGGAACTATTACTACCCAAAACAGCTATGCTACTTCAACTAGAAAAATTCCAGAAAAGATTACTGAAACAGCTGCTTTCACTTCCTACATCAACTCCAGACCCGGCGGTGTACATACTATCAGGAATACTACCCGTCGAAGCGCAAATTGACAAAAGAGCACTGGGATTATTTAACAACATCTGTAACCAAGATGAAAGCAGCACGGAAAAACAACTGGCGCGGAGACAAATCAGTGTTAAATCGCTGGACAGTAATAGCTGGTTTATACAACTCAAAAAGATCCTTTCAAAATATAACATGGATGAAATCAACACCTACCTTGATATACCTATGAAGAAAGAAAAATGGACCACATTGATAAACCGAACTACCCAAAAACATTGGAGCGAGTCAATAACAAGAATGGTTCCTTACTACAAAGGCCTACAACACTTAAATTACACGGAATTTCACCAAGGGAAGCTACATCCTCTACTAAAAATCAAATGTCAATCAGCTAGAGACATAGGAAGAATTCCTCCAAAGCTAAAAATGCTAACCGGCACATACATTTTGCAGTCACACAGAATCAAAATGTATGAAAATGAAACAGACCCGATCTGTCTTATATGTCACCAAGGAGACGAAACGCTGGAACATTTTATCCTGGAATGTGAAGGGTTAGCCGATACTAGGAATTCAATTATGGATGAAATTAGTGCCATTCTGAAGGATTCAAGAAATGTAGACTTTCATAAGCAATCATCAAAAGTAAAGATGCAAATTCTACTGGACATTACAATGCTGCGGGAAAATCTAAAACTAGATGCACAACTAATGGCCGAAATTGAATATTGTAGCCGCCGACTTCTCTTTTTGTTACACACCACCAGATATCGTTTTCTGTCAAAAGGATGGAAAAAGGACAAGAAAAATGTAAAGGTGTAATAACCAAGAATCAGTGCTGTGAACAATGTGTAAATAAACTGTGTATATATTAAACCAAATTCGATGGTATTGGACTGCACTACACGTATATATAAAGCACGCAGGTGGAGGATATTGCTGCACATGTTAGACATACTGGTGCCTATGAAGACACTGGTGTGGTTCTCCTATATAGGAGGTTAAAGATACAGAGGCTAAGGCTAAGGACGCCTTCGGACCCGCCAAAGACAAACAACATTTAAAACAATGGATCCCATCTATCAAGTATATATATCTATTGACGATGCAACAGATACAGAACTTCAAATAAGAATATTGACGGAACCAAAGGCCATCTTAACAGTTATTACAGCAGCGAAAGGTAAAGCAGATCCAGATTTCGTAAAAAGGGGGAGGGACACAAACCATATATTTAACAGACCAATAAAAGGAATATGTGCGTTAAACTGTTAAGTTAACCTATACTATTTCAAGTTCACTATTGTGGTATGAATCATATAATATACACACATAATCAGTCGGAGGGACCAAGCAGAAAAGAAGAATTCATGAGCTAGTTCGGAAAATTTATTTAAAATGAGATTGAATAGTCTAAACTGTCACTGTACATAATGTCATACAATCATAGTTTCAAGTATTTTAACTTTGCAAGGAATAAGATCCCAATGGCCCATAGTGCAATATCCTTTACACAAACACTGAAATTATAGTTTCACTTCATTTGTCAAAGAGAAACAAAAAATACCAAACATCCAAAAGGACATTCAAACTCATTACTTGAAAATAAACAGACCACAACATGGCGAAAAAGTTGAAAATAAACTGACGACGTACGCCATGACTAAAAAGTTGAAAATAAACTGACGACGTACGCCATGACTAAAAAGTTGAAAATAAACTGACATTCAAACTCAAATGTCAAAAATAAACTGACATTCAAACTCCAATGTCAAAAATAAACTGTCAAGTTGTTCTTTTTCATATAAACCTATAATAATTATTTGTATGTATGCATTTATAGGACTGTGACACTGTACATGTAGTGGAAATGAAAAGAGCTAGAATAAATCCATATCATAGATCAAATTGAAGAACAGATCAGAAAGAAAGCAACGAAGAAAGAAAAGGATGACTTAATTTCAAGAGCAGATGTAAGTAAAAATATATTATTAAGTTGCCAATAGAACTATAATATGATTGAAAAATTAAGAAATAATTCATGGAAGCCATAGATTATTGGAAATTTACACATGGCCTGGGCCGTGATATTCGAATTTTATCCTGAGCGTTTGGAAATTTACACATGGCCTGGGCCGTGATATTCGAATTTTATCCTGAGCGTTAGCAATAATGCAATAACATAGAAAATCAAACAAAACCTACCTTGATAATCAATTTTAATACAATAGTAAACAACATTTCAATGGTTCACGTAACAGAAAACTTTCAACTGTAGCGTTTTCATTTGTATGACGTCATGTTTTGAAATGACTTAAATGCGCCAAAAACATTAATAGACTTTCGCGGAATTTTATTTTATTTTTATTTTGTTGGTTTCTCCGAGTTCTTGTGCATTGCTTCTTTTTATTATGCATCCGAATAAGAATAAAAGTGATTTTGTCTTTTTTTAAAACAATAAAATCGGCAAAGGGTTTTCAAATAGGTTTCAATACATGTAGATTTACGTGGGAAGTATATTGTAACAGCCATTTTTATGTACACCACGGAGTCTGCGCTAAGTATAGATATATCGAGAATTTTATCACAGTGTTGTTTACAAAGCGAAAGAAGCACGTCATATTAGAATGGAGGTTAAATCATCCTCTAATATGTATCCTGTTGAATAGGTAAAAAATGGGCAATTTAAAAAAATAAATATTCACAAAATAATAGGATAAAATAGGAAAAACAGGCTGTAGTTCTCAGAAATCAAGGATTTTGTTTTATAATATAAAAAAACCTTGCATGCATGTTTGCTCTATATATTGAAAAAAAAAAGTTTTGTCTTTTTAACTACAATTTGTATTTTTCTTTTGTAAGAATCTTTTTCAAGAAGCTTGTTTAATGTATTTTAATAAACATGATCTAAGAATACGTGACTGTTGCATACAAATGTACATGTACATGAATGTTTCATTTATTCATTTCAGGATACAAAAGTTCACCTGACAACCAAAAGGAACTGCACACCAAGAGCCTTTATTATTCAAAAGAAGATTGTTCCGCAATGAAAATTTCTGTATGATAGGAGATGGACTGACAATTTCTGTTTTGTTGAGGATAAAAATCTTCAAATTTTATAATTTTATATTTTGTTTGCATTTAGTGAGACTTAAAAATAAATTATTGAAATAATTTGAATAGATTGTATGTTATGTTTAAGACTAGATCAGAAAAAACAAAAGAACCAGACTCCAAGTTGTATAAAAATGTGGAAGGTCCATAAAACGTAAAAAAAATCAAACACTTAACTACATAAACATTCAAAAGGTACGGACAAAATAAATCATATTCCTGACTTGGTACAGTCTATTCCTTAAAAAATAATGGAGGGTTAAACTTGGTCTTATTGTTTACAGACTTTTCAAAACTTGGTCTTTTTGTTTACAGACTTTTCTTAACTTGGTCCTATTGTTTACAAACTTTTCTTTGGACTCTAGGAAGAATAAAATGTGTAAACCTATTATTGTTAATATTATTATTATCATTACTGATTAGAAGTTTTCCAGTTTTAATATACTATATAGACAAGTCAAATAATTTTATTATGGTAAAAATCATTGCAAGAACATTAAGCAGAAATGTACACGTGCATTGTATATTCTACAAAACCGTGTGGACTATTCAACCTGTAGTGCTGTACCACAAGTAGTTTCTGTGAAATCATAGTACTAGTAGGCTAACCGTTGGAAGGTCTAAACACCATATATTTCTAAACATATAACATCTAAACACTTGTTGAAATCTAAACACTTGTTAAAATCTAAACATGTTTAGATGCTAAACGCGTTTCAAAACGTACACAGAAAAAGTGTTTAGATAAGTGTTTAGGATCTAAACACTGTTTTTACAGTGTATGTGAAGTTATGGTACATGTACATAAATAAATATAGAATTGATATATATACATGTATACCATTTTTTTTAAAAAGCAATCATCAAATAAGTTATTATTCAAATAACTTTCCTTATACAAGCTTTTATCTGTTTATGGTATTTGATATCATATTAAGGGCAAGTATCTGGTAATAAGGGTCAGAGTGCTTAAGAAGATATTTCAACATAGTAGTATAGGCCCTTGTCTATCCTTCTTGTGCTTATGTTGATCTCTAGATCTATTTTACGATTGCTGTTGTAGTAAGTGTGGGGTTTGGTGGACGAGTATTCCATTAGCAAATTATCGATTTGATTCTGTTATTACACACCTTTAAAGCAAATTACTTCCCTTTGTCAAACTAGACTGGTCCCATACCAGACCAAATTGGATTTTGCCCACGAAAAGCATGAGAAGTTGAGGGTGATATATCGGCATTTAACATTTTTCTTGAAAAAAATTATAACCGTAAAGTAAATGTAATTAAAATATTTGAAAAAAAGATAAAAAGACAAATTTGCTCTTTCTGCTAGCTCTCCATTGTCAATGAAAAAGATATGTCCCTCGTTAGGGAGAAAACAAAGAAAATTATCTCTAATAACAGATTCCATTACGGGAATTGGCAAACCGATTATGTTCGTACTAGTTCGTCGATAGTACCACTTGCATTTTAACACTTAGGTTTGCAGTTCGAATCCCGCACATGTGCAGTTATGTTAGACTCCAATGGTAATTGACAGGGACTGTCAGTTTTCCTTTAAAGCTTATCGGTTGTCTACGTATACTCCAGCTCGTTTCACTAATATAACTTGACGTTATGAAACGTATAGCCAAGATTGCTGGAAGTAGCTAAACACCAAGTCATACATCAAAAGTTTTTCTGCTTTTCTTTATATTTACAGAAAAGATGGATTGAGTACAAACTTTTTTTTCTATCCTTTGAAATTGAACCTTACTATTTGTATTTGTTTTTATTAATTTACTTCGTAGGGAAAACACTTCCGCCAATCCTTGACATGAACGTTTGTGAGATACTTTTTATTCTGTTGAACCACCGTATTGCAGAGATAATCACAAACATTTTCGGTGTTTATATATGTGTCGCAAGATGCTAGTTGAATTAGTGTCAGTTATGTTTTTGTATGGTGCCATCTTATACTAAATCGTAAATATAAATGCGTTAAAATATCAAATTCTATTTTTTTCCATTTTATAAATCGCAATTTTTGAGATTCTACTATGGGAATGAATTAATCAAAATTGAAGTTCTGATATGTTCACCTATTTATTTATCAAATTTTTGAATTGTCGGTCATGTGTTTACTTTCAAATTTATCTATTTTATCTCGGAAGTCATTTAAAGTCAACAAGTTGACGACATGGAATTAGTAAAACTATCATCTATTTATATTAAAAATTTTAATAAATATTTATCGGAAGAAGGCATTATCCAAACTGATAACCTCTATCAATGATTATTTGACACCATAAACTTCCGTTTATACTGTTTCCACTATATGACGGAATGTGTAGTATTACCCACCTTGATTTAGTAAAAGATCGCAAAATACTAAACAAAAGATTTTGTTTCTGTCTCCAACAAAACCAATAAAATAATTTCTTTTAAATTGGCAAAAAGAAATTTAAAAGCTTTTCTGCAGATAAGTATAAATCGTCTGGACTAATTTTAAAAATAACATTTAATTGACATGCATGTCTCATAAGAACCCGTTCTTTTGATACGCAGTCGAGAGACATTCCTAAAAGAAATTTATTTCGCTGTTGAGGACGTTTGCTTGTCATGTTTTGGATTTTTTGTCAGATTTTCGAAATCCTCTGGTTTTATCCATTCGAATGCCTTAAAACAATTTGCCCATGGACCCCGATTTTTCTTTTATAATTTTTTGACATGTATTATTATAATCCATTTGTAAAAGTCTTATAAAATCTTATTTATTTTTTAAAAGTTTTTGAGAAATTTATCTAGTAGTCAAAGATAAAGCTATGAAAAACCAAGAAGGAGCATTTGTCCGCCAAAATTTCAATGACTAATATCTCGAAAACACGCAAATTTACCTCAATTAGTCCCATATCAATATATACTAGTTTTATGGAAAGTTATTTATTTTGAAACTGAGCAGTAATATAGGCGTTAGTTGATTGTGTGCAATTTTTAGTAGCGCTTCATACGAGTTGTACTTTGTTCAACGTTTTGACACACTAAAAGAATGAAAAAAGAGGCATTCAATTCTTAAATTAAACACATAAATATGCAAACTTTATTGTGGATGCTATAAACACATAGAGTTTTAGATCCAATATACCAAGTGCGATGTGTTTATTACATCATAGCGACATCACAAGTTCTGTACTTAAATGTCCAAATTATATCAACCTGTTCATGCAAGTTGAAATTTAAAAATGTACTGTATATAAAATTCATCACGGAGTTTCAAATTTCGAACTTTAACCTGGTTATTTCATATAATTTCATATGTGAACATGGTATTTTCATTTATTTCTCTTAAATAATAATTAAGTACTTTTTGTAATTCTGTTCACGGTCAATATCTTTTAAAGACGTTAGGGTGGACAATGTTTGTTCGACTTATTGATATTAAGCTAATCACACCATGAATGATAAACTTGGTGATTTTATCAGCTCTGTTTGGAATATTAGCACATTGTTATCTCATTAAGAAGCCTATTACGTTACTAAGTATTTGAATACAAACATATTTCCACTTTTAAAACAAACACCTCACCTATCCCGACTCTTTTATCTATTATTTAAATAACTTTTCAGTTTTGATGGATGAGAGATTAATAAGTACAAATGAAAAAGCCCAGACAGAAAGTAATACATTAATCTTGCAATGATAAAAACAGAAAATAGGAGAATTTGATATTTTGTTAAAGAAACTTAAGCAATTTTAATGTAATGTAGTTATAAAATAATTAATACTAGTTTTAGTTCCTGTTCCAGATTAACCTTTTAATACATGTTGTAATTCCCTTTCTCGTTCCTCAGTTTTACATTAACATGTTCTAAGACTACGCTAGGAATTTGTTAGTGCATTTCTATTATGCAGTGTTATTATGCACGCAACAGAAAAATGTGTTCCAACTTTTATATTGGCGGTTATATCTGTTATTTATAAAGCGAAATTGACCAAGGAACTACATGTACTTTGTGTAAGGATCAAAATAATAGTGTATTGACGGATGGATTTCAATTCGGTTTTAGGGTGGTTATAAGTTTATTTATTCCCAGATTGTACTACATTAACAACTTAAATTCAAGTTGTCGTTGAAGTCAGTTTTGGCAGAGTGTTTTTAAAAGATTTTTTATTCATATTTGTTTTTTTGGAACTTTTAAAATACCGAAATCATTTGATTCGACGTGGTTTTTTTTTCTTGTTTTTATTACATCTTAAACTGTATCATTCTTTTGTTTTCCCATTGCTTGGAACAAGGGAACATTTCAGTCCCTTCAAAAGAAACACAAAACAGAGTTGATTAGTTGTGTGTGTCTGTTTTCTTTCTTCAAGTTGCCGTTGAAGTCAGTTTTGGCAGTGTTTTTAAAAGATTTTTTATTCATATTTGGTTTTTTTGGAACTTTTAAACTACCGAAATCATTTGATTCGACGTGGTTTTTTTTCTTGTTTTTATTACATCTTAAACTGTATCTTGTGTTTTCCCATTGCTTGGAACAAGAGAACATTTCAGTCCCTTCAAAAGAAACACACAACAGAGTTGATTAGTAGTGTGTGTCTGTTTTCTTTCTTTTTTAATCGTTTCCATTATTATAGAGTACATGATAACAGCACATGTTAAAATCTATCATTAAAGTCTAACCTCTAAAACATTACCATTATATGACTGTGTTTGTTTGTTGGGTTGTATTATGTTATATTATTATTTCCCTTTTGTACTGACAATCTACGTTATAAGCTATACTAAATATGCAGCTGTCAAACCTTATCTTTTTTTTCAGTTTTTAGGGCCTTGCAACAAAGTTATACCCTTGTCCGTCATTTCGTCATTCTGTTATTCCGTCATCTCGTCATCTTGTCAATCCGACATACAGTCATTTTGCATTTAACCATTTTACGCATATATTTTTTTTTATCTAAACTCCTTCAGGTTTTTTGTATGTGAATTAACCATGACGAGTTACAGATCATTAAGTTGAAGTTTCGTTCCGCTCTGTTAATTTTTTTACGAAATTACGGACTTCGGATTTGATAAATTGTTGGAAATCACAGTTATACGGACTTTTCTTTCTAAATGCCGACAGATATTGGGCTGTTTTTGGTATGTGAGAAAATAATACGTTACAGATCAAGTTTAAGTTTCGTTCTGCTAAGAATATTTTAGCCGAAATTACGGGCTTTGGACTTCTTTCAGATATTGGGCCGATTTTTGGTATATGCGTCTACCATGATGAGTTACAGATCAAGTTTACGTTTCGTGTCGCTATGCCGATTTTCATGACGTTTCAACACATTTTGTTATATCTACAGTACATGTACATCCACTTCCTGTTTGCTGATAGTTTGAAATTTAATTACTCATTGATCAAGGGTTTTTTCCTCAAACTAGCATTGGCCTTGAGAGCAGGGCTGCGTTCAATATCGTAGCAGCTACGTAGTGCTACGTAGATTTTGACTATTGAACGTGTAGCTATAGACTAGTTGTTACATAGCTATTGATAGCAGCTACGTAGCGGCTACGTACAATGTAGCTGCTACGATATTGAACTCAACCCTGGAAACTACAAATGTATCCATGCATGTTTGACCTATGATGGCTAATCTTTATAAATTATGACTTGGATGGAGAGTTGTCTCATTGGCACTCATACCACATCTTCCTATAAGTGTTTGTGTCTACGTGTGTTGTTGATATTGCAGTTTTTAAACTTTTGAAGACTGGTTTCGACCCGACACATCTAGCTTTCTTTTTGTTAGGTTTTATGTTGTTTTTTTGTTTTTTTCTTGCGTTTTGTTCTTACTTTCCGAAGCATGTACCAGTTGAGATCGAAGTCGGAAAACAACGATTAAAGCTTTTGCATTAATTAGGTGTTCATAACTCTGTCTTGTTTAAATCTGTAAATATTAACCTTGTAAACATATGCCACAAGATCCAGAGTGATTCAGAAATTTTGATTCCTATTATTTGAAGAATCTTATCAATTTTCTTTATCAGATATTAAGGTGTGAGATACGGGATGTCATGAATTATTCCTACAGGAGTAACCGCCTCTTTTAATCTCTAGTATTTAAATGTTCACAGTATATTTCCTTTTAAAACAGACCAGTTCTATACTTTGAAGTGAACGGAATATTGTTTTCCATTAGCTAGTACGTATTGCTTCACAGTTTTTATATACCGTTTACCATGAATATATTTTTTTTTAAATCAGAAATAATTCGGATATTGAAAAGTTTTGATTTATTTCATTTAATATAAAAAAAAAAAATCACACATTCGTTTGTAACCTTTTATTTCGAAGGAGGAGAAAGACAACTGCATGCCTCCGGTGCGGGATTTTCTTGCTGCACTGAAGACCCATTTGTGGCCTTCGGTTCTTATTTGCTCTTTGGTCGGGTTGTTGTTTCTTTGACACATTCCCCATTTCCATTCTCAATTTTAACTATAATTTTTCCGAATATTTGAAAAACAAAATTTCAAAATCTATTTTCCCAATAGTTATATTATATAGCAACTTAGTATAAATTATAAATGTACATAAAGGGAATTGTGTTTTTTGCTATTTCTATATACTGATTCTGTACGTTAATAAGTATTCCAGTAATATTTTATTTTTGCGGTAAATCAGTAATTCAAAGGTAGTCTTTGAAGAAACATTTGAAGGAAAAAATATGTTGAATATTTTCAATGTCGATATAAACCTACTATTCATTACTACAAATGTATGTTAAGTTTTCCAAGGTATTCTTCTCGACTTGCATCTTCAATTACTGCAAGTCCTTAAATGAGATATTGAAATTTGATATTACTATCCAGAAACTTGACAATGCAATCATTTGCATCGTGTTCATAATAATATATCAATCCCGGACTAATATAACTTCGTAATATGTACAAACAGAACATAATAATACGGATATATAAAATAAGATGTGGTAGGATTACAAATAAGATAACTCTCCACCAGAGAACACATGAAATAGAAGTTAACAAATATAGGTGTCATTGTATGGCCTTCAACAATGAGTAAAACCAACATTTCATCAAGTGGTCAGCTTGCTTGATTGGATTTCCTTGACTATGAATAAAAAAGAACAAAGACATATAGACATGACTTAAAGTATATCGGTAACATCTTAGCTACTACATATGTTTGTACTTCAGAACATGGCATGTACATTGTACAGGTAACATATTCATTCTGATTGTTTTAAGGGCATACGATACAATTACAGGGAAGGTAATGACGTTGCTAACGTAAAATGTTATTTTCGCGACGTCAAACGGTGACTTATCGGGAAAAGATGCAGTTTTCGACTGATTTTTATCATTCAAACTGATTTTAATTGAAAACGAGTTCATGGACCCCTCTTTTTTAAAAAGACATTTTGTTTCATTTTGCAGGGAGATTATGTGGACCAAAGGAGTAGGTCCAGTAAGGCCCCTTTTTGGCCACAAAATATAGCAGTTTTACAAAATTGTTAAAATGTAAACTTTTAGTCATTTATTGGATAGTAGAAAGGTTCTGCTACATAAATATGGGCTCTTTTTGCCAATACAATGCACATATATTGAGAACTAGCACCATTAATTCATGCTAAATTACTGAAATCTTCACAATTCCAGCATTTCAGTTAAATTTTAGACGGTTTCCGTGTAAAACGAAAGTGGCCGCATTCGTGCTCATCCAAAATATTGAAATGGAAGTTGTATTTAATGATAATACATAACATATATAAAGATTGAGGATGAACACGGATGCGGCCACTTTCGTTTTTGACAAAAACCATCTGAAAAGTGACATTTTTTCGCATATTTGGTAGATTTCTCATATTTGACCCAGAATCGGATCGTTTTTAATGACTAAATAAGTTAAAATCTTTCACATAAACTAATTGCATCATATGAAATAGACACTTAAGTGTTTAAAAAGTGGTCAAAATCTTTCGTCAAATGAAACTGAAATTTGAGGCCAAAATCGGTCCTTACCGGACCTACTCCTTTTATAAAACTGTAAATAGTGCAATTTTTTAAATTTTAATAAATATACGGCAAAAAATTACGTTTTTTTTTTCAATTCATGACAATTTGATAAATATGACTTATTTTTTTAGTAAAAAAGACATAAATTTTTAGGATACTTATAAAATACAGAAATTACAAATTATTCAACAAAAAACAATTTGTGTTTATCTTTTAAAACAAAAAAGTTATGGATTTCTTTCGAAAGGGAAAATACGGCCAGAAATCCGAATTTTTAGCAAATATACAGAATTTCGACCTCATTTAACTCAAAAAGTAGCGCATGAAGGTATATTTTTATTACAAATTTGATTTAACCAGGCAAAAATTAGCCTATATAGAAAGTTTCATCAAACTGTAAATACGGGATCAAAACTGTATCGTATGCCCTTAACGTTGCGAAACTTTCTGATTAGCTTATTTTTGTTTGCTGAATGCAAATTTTACACTGAATTTTAAGTGATATAAATGCTTTCTTGCTACTAGTATATAATGTGCCACGTAACTCGCACTGATATCACCTATAACTTATCAAATGTTCTTAAAGCTTATAATAAGAGAAAATGAGTTAAGCCCGTATACGTCAACGAGTCAGTATACCAACGACAAAAATAACAGAAAATAAAATACAAATGGAGGCTATACATTGTATACCATACTGGTATTATGAAATTGAGAGTATACATCTGTATCCACTTGAAGAACTGTAAGAATATCTATTCCTGGTGAAATAAATGGTATACAAGGTCAAATTCAGCAGGCAGCCAGAGAAAGTGCATCCCAGTTTCCCATGAATTGAATTTCCATAAAGTTTTTTTAGCTGAGAGGATGATAGAGCAGATTGGTACCCCTTGGAAATCATTGTCAACCTTGGCTCCGCAGTGGATGACAATGTTTTGTCGGAGTACCAATCTGATCTACCACCCTCTTAACTGTGTGTTATTTGTCTAAATAATGACGACAACGAAAAGGGTATGCATGTCATACAATTATAAACAAGAACAAAAATACAATATCATATTAAATAATAAGGTTGTACTAGAGTAAATGGTGAGAAAAAATAATTAAGAATTTTAATTGAATGTTATAAAATAAAATCTTTGTGAATTCTGCTACAAGATTGTAAAGACTTATTTCATTTAGCTTTTCAAAATGTAAGGTCTCCATCACCAGTCAATAGAAGCTCCGTTGATATAACATATTTTTCTAATTTTAAAGAAACATTTCTCTCGCTTCATCGGGTAAAGAGCACTCGAGAAAATAGTGATTCATGTCTTAAACAGGATGTAAACAGCTGTATTCCGGATGATGTTAATATTAAGACAGAGTATATATGCACTTACAGCCAATTGGACTAGGTGTGTAGGTAAAAGTAATATTTTTGGTTAGCTTGCTTGCTAGCTGAACCGTGAAGTCATTATAAGGTAAGGTATACTACCCTCCTTTCAAGGTAGCCTTGTCCTACAAACAGATTGATTGGTTATCTGTTAGGCTACTAGTATACTCTACTAGCTAGGATGATTGTTTTCCTCATCTAATATGTGCTAGATGTGTATGAATAACATTGTATACTTATTAACTGGGTATTAGTTGAATAGTAAGTTAATTGTCCCCTAGGTGCAACTATTGCCCTGAGGCGTAGCCGAGAGCAATAGTTGTATCCGTGGGGACAATAAACTTACTATTCCACGAATATCAAGTCAGCTAGTGTTATATTATACGAAAAGAGACAACAGACAATAAATGTCCGGGCTAAATCAAATATCGTAATATATTCAAAGTAGAAACACAACCATACTGTTTCACGTTGACTTTGTGTATATTCTGATTTTTTTTGGCTACGACCAGTACTAACGTGAACTCCTAGATTCAAAAGGTTAAAACGCGTACATTATGTGTAACTCTCGCGGCATTCTAAACATTATCCAATCCCGTAGTTGCATTTGAAATCCGCGAAACATAATGACGCATGCGATGGACGTCCTTAAAGCTTCAAATACAATACAGTTATCTCTTAATTGTTACGTCAACTTTTCGTGAATTCCTTTTGTCATGTTGCAAAACAGGCGACCATACCTGATGATGTCACATATAAAGAACATACCTTTTTTGCAGATGACCGAACACGTTTGTCTTCATATCGTATTATTATTATATATATACGATATTTTTAAATTATCGTTGAATCATCTCAAGAAAAGCAGTCGAGTTGAGACCAATGCTAATCTGTTTATCGCTATTTTACCTGTGACGACGTTAATTTCATGTCAATTTCATTAGCAACGCCACGTGCCTTCTTAGTTTCTAGAGATAATTTTCCATCTCAAGCGAGTAGCATGATATGAAAAATTATCACAAAAAAGATCAAAGGAACAAAGCACAAAATAGCGATAATTCCCACTCTCGACTTATAATGCCGAGTGGATAAATATCGTATTAAACGTTATGCAGTTGTAGAATCTATATGCAGACAACATAAAACTTTTAAATGTGTCATTTAATAAATAAAATAGTGACTTCGTTCGCATTTTGACTGATTTTATAGAAAACGATCGAAGAGCTGGAACTAGATCTATGCTTAGTCTTTACGGAAGATCATACTTAGTATATCAAAAGAGATAAATCTATAAGAGTACCCTTCTCAAGGCGAATTAACATTTTTTGTTCCAGTGACTCGTAAGCATTTTTTTTCATTTCTTATTTCAGATTTAGATATTAGTCACAGGGATTTTCAACAAAATCATGGCATTATCAACAGGTGTTATGCTATCACTAGTAAGAAGTCTTATATTTTTTTTTATATTTGAAAAGTAACCACTATTTTTCTTTGTCTTTTTTTTTTAAAATGTGACTGTATATAAGTATCATAAATGCAATATCAAATAATTTTTTTTATTTTTAAAATAATACAAAGACGTCTTGGTATTATTATTTATCTAATGTATAATTGTCTAATTTTAACATAAAATACCTTCAGTTATATCCCTTTATTTTTTTAAATTTCGAGGAATAATTGTTTTCTTTGAAATAAATAATTGACTATCCCATAGTTTTAAAGTTACGGACCTCCAAAACTATTTACATTTCATGAATTGAGATGGATATCTTTTTATTTTAGTTTTATTATTGCACAATAGCGATATTAATAACGAAAACACATGCTGCAACAACACAAGCACCAACAGGAAGCACACAAACAACAATAGGAAAAACAAAAGCACCAACAGGAATAACACCTGCAGTAACCAAACCTCCCCCTTTGGAATTCAGTAAGTTTATGTACATTACACATTCAGACCCTTCTTCACAAATATAAATTGTGGAAGACATTAAACTAAACCCTCGTTATAGGCTTGATAATTTATAATAAGATTACACATAATATTTATTTATCAGTTAAGAATTTGCTTGAATTAACATGATTAATGCACTAGCTCTGACTTATAAAAACACTCTTAGAACGGTACTTTATGTCTTTTGCTATATTGTGAGTTATAATTTACAATTTATGCTTACTGTTAACATGGTTCTTGAATTGTTACATTATATCAAAAGTTAGGCTGAGATGAGCGTATATAAGAAGATATAACCCCGATATTTTGTGCTGATGTCTGCTGTAAAACTTTCTGAAAAGGCCCGTTGTTTGTTATACGTACACATGAGGGGTTATACATGATCATTGTTAAAGTCTTTAATAATGAATAGTTTTGAAAATCATAACACGTCCCGTTTGTTATCCAGAAGGGCCTTCTGATTTTTATACTTAAGTTTAATTCAGGTATTAGTCGCTTTAAATAAATGTTTCAATTTTCATTGCAGGCTGAGTTTTCCGCACACACTCCGTTTATTCGATTATACATTTTTCTTGGTTGCAGTCCATTAATTTCTGTTGGATAGGCTTACACGCAAACCACCTAATCTTTTTTATACATTCCATCCACTCCAACACCCCCACCCCAGCCAAAAAAAATCAACTTAAAATGAATGAAATTATTACGAGATGTTTTTTTCTGTTTTTGGTATGAATAATGACTACCTTGAACATTTAAGTAGAAAACCTTGGTCAGTATGTTTTACAATATTCATATCATTTTATAAGGATTTTTACATTATCAAGTTCTTGTCCTCAAGAAAAGAAGCCGATAGAGAGTAACTGTAAACAGTTCATATTATCAAAAATACATTTTCTAATGGAAAGCCCTTCACACGCTTTGGTCCATATCAATTACGAATTACGAATATACTGCACGTCGGCTGATCGGCACAGTCGTAATTTGTTTTGGCTGTTTCGATTTTTTTTATGTCACAGTTTAATATAAACCTAGAAATATACCTGTACAAATGTTTAATAGTTCAAAAAATAAGCAATGTTGGATGTGGACTTATTGATATTTTATATATAATTAGTTTTAGATGTATGATTATTTTATTAGTACATGTAGTTATTGGCTTTGAACTAGTTGTCAGTAACTGCGAGTAATCTCAGATCTGTACCAGTGTCTTTTTGTAGTTTCAAATGTAGGGATGAGAGAATGGATATATACCCTGCCACGTCCTGTTTGTGCTTTTGTTGGAGGTTTTTTATTTATATCGACTTGATGAGTTAAGCCTTTTCAAGTAATGGTTACAGTTTGTTTCGTTGCTGTGCTGTTTTACCACTGTCTCAGATCAGGGGGGTTTGTGGCTCACAGATATGGTGTATCCCACCACACTCTTTATGTGTCTGTCCCAAGTCATTAGTCTGTAGTTTAGTATTTGTCGTTGGTTCATGTCTGTCATATTTGTTTTTGTATATTGTTTTGTTATGGATTAGGCTGTTAGTTTTCTCATTTGAATTGTTTCATATAATTCATTTCAGGAATTTATAAAGCCGACCATACGGTATGAGTTTTCTCATTATTGAAGGTCGTACGGTTGCTTATAATTGTTAAAATGCATTCATTTGAACTTTTGAGGATAAAAAGCTCATCGACAACCATACCACATCTTCTTATCGTACAAGATATTCATTTCCACAAATGTGTATAAAATTGAAAATGGAGATGGGGAATATGTAAAAGAGACAACAACCCGACCTGAGAGCAGATAACAGCCGAATTCGTCTTCAACGCAGCGAGAAAATCCTGCACTCGGAGGTGGGCCTCTGCTGACCCCTAAATAAAAATGTGTACTAGTTCAGTGAAAATGGACGTCACACTAAACTCCAAAACAAATACACATTACTAAGCATACAACAAAGTGAACAAGCATCATGACTGCCTGTAATTGAAAAATAGCATAATCAAGTTGTTTTGTGTTGTTTGATTGTTGCCTCTTCCGTGAATTTTCCAAAGATCCATTTATTCATGAAGTACTACATGTAAATACTAGTGATCAAATAAGGATAACTGATTTTTATCTGATTGATTCACACCAGTGGAATATACCATGAGGACAAGAAAAATAAACATATTATTAAGTCAAAGAAAAGTAATAATCTAAAAAGGAATGATAAAATAGTTTACAAAACAAAAAAAATCAAAGAAAAACTAAAGATGGAGCAAGAAAAGACCACTTTGAATTCTGCTATATCTGATAAAAGTCATTTTTGAAATAGACATTTAATTTAGATAAAAACGTCTATGAAACATTGAACACCAAGGCCAAACTCTTTGTTTTAGGTGAACAGATAAACACGACTTTAGTTTTGCCTGCAACATACATGTATTTCTTATTTTGGATGGAAAATGTGGTTTCGTGGTGTTATAACTAGAAACTAAACAAATCTCAAATTTCAAAGAATTAGGAGTTTAAAAATATTGTGTCAAAATTTGGACTTATTTAAAAAAAAATTAATTCTAATTATTTTTAAAAGAAATTTACAAGTTTAAGAATTAAATGGAATTTGTGTGTTTCTTTTGTCTTTTTGTTTTATTTTATAGTTTTTCACCTGGATAACATTCACGTAATTATATATTTCATTTGAAACCCAAAATGTGATTAAACGCATTTAAAACATTTTGAATATCGCTTTAGTATTTACCATCTCTTTTTATTTCACCTGAGCTGCTGCCGCTATTTGGTGTTTGTCGTCGTCTTCGTCGTGACCTTTTTCAAAGATATTCTCCTCTATAACTACTGAACCAATTTCAGCAAAACTTTGGGTGAATGATTCTTAGGGTATTTTGTATGAAGTATGTTTTTTTCCATAGTCATCTAACATACAAAACCGCCATTGCTTCAGGAGGAATTGCCCGTAAATCATTTCCACTCATAACTTTATCAAGTACAAAACTGATAAAAGCAAATATGAACAGGTATACAAGATCTACAAAAATGCTAATTAAAAACTTAAACCATTAAATGACCCTTTAAAGATTTCTAACCCGGTTATGTTTGTAAATGAAGATTTGTTTCCTGATTTTAGTGTTTTGCCTATTATCTCATAATCTATAACAGATAGATAGAAACTGTAAACAGCCGAATTTATCAAGATCTATGAAATGCTAATATCCGAAATAATGAGACATCTCCTTGAAGAATTTATTACACTATGAACCAGGAAGTCTTTAGAGAATAAAAATTATTATAGTCACGTAAATTAACTTTTTTTTCCATGTTGCACAATACTTTATTTGCAAAACCAAGAAAAAAAACAGTTTTCGGTTATATGGCAAATACATAGTAAAAACAAACATTATGAAAACTCGACAATAATTTAATTCTTTTTAAAAAAAGTTATTGGTTTTCTTTCCTCAGTTCTAATGACTCTTTAATAAAAGAAACAACTATAATCTAATTTGTTGTTGAACGATTTAGGCTGCATTTCTTTCTGACCAAAATTTTGTTAACGTTTTTTCCCGTTTGGTGATGTTTTCTAAACGCTAAGAAAGTAGCAAAAATACAACGTTTAATAAGTCTTTACTGCCCCTGTTTGAACTTTCAATAATGCATGCACACGTTGTTGGTAAACAGACTTTTTACAAACGTAGCAAAAATATATCGTTTGATTAAGTTAAAGTTCGAAACAAATGTAGCATTTGTACTAACAAAAGAGGAACGACAAACTGTAGACGCATCTTTAGCAATTGCATAGTTTGTCAAAGTCTATGTAAACTTTACAAAAGTATGTTAGAAACAAATGATCAAAACATGTGCGCGCTTAGTCGTTTGCATCGTTTGTGTTAGAAAGACATGCTCCCTAAGTATACTAGTAATCACGAGTTTATCAATTTAGTTAAGTGTGTTAAAATTGAAATATTTTTGTATTACCACGATCATTCATCGAACATTTGTTCGCATTTTTGGTTGCTGAAACTTAGGAAGATTGTGTCTTATCCTTTTTGTAACCTTGACTGGGAATAGATTGACATTGCGAGTCATGTATGCATAGCATAAGACGTGTACCCGTCTGCCGACCCCGTTCTCATACTTTTTAGCGTATATATTAGTTTGTTTATTTGTCACCTTGGTGTGTATTTTGGATTGTTTTATAAAATTTAAACAACCGTGAACTTATATTGTCTAACTTTTGCTTCCATTTTTTTTTTTAAATATCATAAATTACACTAGATTGTAATCATTAGTTCGTTTCAAAACTAGATAAATATTCTATTCATATTTATTAAGCTACAATTTAAACGTCAACAAACCTCCAATTACTTTTAAAAATAATGTACATGTGTATATAGTAAAAATAAAATGAAAAACTGACATGTTTCTTTGTTCGCTCATAGAATATATAGCTGTGCAAGCTCGTATAAGTTGAGTTTTTAAGAAAAGATGCAAGTCATTGTTCTATTCGAGTTTTTTCAATCTGAAGTTTTTTTTTTTGTAAATTTGAAAAATAATGTACATGTTTTTTTTTTTATTATTCAGCATGTGCAACAAATGGTACTATCTTAGAAATAAAGGGAGTGAATAAATCAGATATTGTCATTCTAACTGGTGCTAAATATTGTCATTTAAATGAGTCGACGTGCGGTTTCAAGGTGAGAAATGTAAAATCTTCAGCAAAATATACAATGCTGCCTATTATAAGTTGTGGTGTAGTAAAGAAGAGAAAAAAAATGTCTTCAAAATTTACTCATCACGATTGTAGTTTCCGTTCTTTTAATGATCAACTCCGAAAACTTAATAGAGCAAAATATCGTCTACCTCCCTCTTTTATTGGTTAAAAGTGTACCTAAACAAGTATGATATAATATGTATCCAAATTATATCACAAACCCCTCGATGGTCAAAAACTCGTATGTATCACAGCCCCAATATACACTTATTTTGAGAGGTCATATTATTACTACATCTGTTTGTTGAAAGAGATAATATACATGGAAAAAACACTTTATAACTTTTACGCGTCCGAAACACATTCTTATAAAAAAAGTATAAGATATGTAAGCATGAAATACCAATTGAATTTTTTCATCACGACATTTTGGTATACAAACGAAATAAGTAGAATACCAAGGAGAATTGTTTTCTATAAATCTACACTACTTTTTTCTTTCTTCATTTATTTAATATGAGAACATACATGTAGCAGCACAAGTAATGGTGACATTTCTCCGGTTTGCACACGACACAACCGATAGAGTCAGTCAAAGTAATGTAAAAGAAATAGTTGAGTATAATTATTTATTCAATCATTGTTAGTGTTAATTAGTTGTGTTTATTTATTTTCATTAGAATCAGAAGAAAGTAAATGTGCTGTATGTAAAAGGCGAAAACAGTTCAAAAATAGCCGGTGGAAAGAATGCACATTTTTATCAACTGGAATGTAAAACCGCCGGATCATTTGTGGCATCTGTTAACTCTAGTGTCAAGATAGCTACGTAAGATAGAAAGTTTCATAAAAGTGTGTCAAAAATAATTAATCAATGCGAACCCTATCAAAGTTTTCGTCCAATTGTATGTTTTCCTTTCGGCACCAAGTGTGTCCCTTTACAAACAAACTTCATACTATAGTGTTATGAATCACACTTTTATTTTTGTTATGGTATATTAACTCAGTTAAGATCCCTCAAAATTCCACACAATTTCAGTTTCAAATTCAATGTTATTTATAATTACCTTGTTGACATCGTTGCTCTAAATGATAGCAAGGTACAAATGTATCTGAATATACTACAGAAGATTAACCAAAAGAAACTTACTCTTGACAGATAAACTTTATATTCATCCTGGTCTAGGTTTAATATTCAGTTTCAACCATTGAAATTTTCTTTTCCGTTTTCCGTTCCCTATTGTATTTTTTTATTTTTTTTTAAGGCGAAGTTCGCTTTATCCCTATGAATACTATTGCGTGTTTATTTCACAGCTTGCGCGTTATGTTATTGTTTGAAGATACTTTTCAAATTTCAATTAATATTTACTTAGTGAACAGTCGAATATTTCTTTTGACTGAATAACTTTTGATAAGCTTTTTTACTAAGACAAATATTTGATTTGGAAGTTCGGTTGATCCTGTAGAATACTTATTAAAAACGGGATATCGAATCCTACGGTAATGTTGTTTATAAATCATGTAGTTCTATGTAATTATGATCCCTTGAAAAGCTGTTTAAAAAGGGGAATAAAACACCGTTAGAAATAAAATCTCTTAATATTTTTTATTGGTACAAATATTGATTTTTTTATTAGATACTACATCACTGAACAAGTATTAATATATATTTAATATGAAAACTTATTGTTTTACATTCTGTCATATTAAGTATGTTCTTATATTATACAAGGTCGTGTTTTTATCAAAATAATGTTACTCTAAGATCGACACATTGTGTCTTGTGTCTTTATGTTAGTTTTATTTTCTTGTTTTGCTTACTAGAAATTTAACATTTCAAATAGTATGCTTTTTTTTTTATTTCACAGCTAATTCATATAGTTTTTATCGTTCGTATTTTTTTTATCAACACCTGTAAACAAGAACGGCAAAAACAATTATTGCGGAACCTACTTTTTGTTTGAACTTATAGACTTTTATAAACATCACTTTCCCCTAAAAACTGTATTTGGGTTACAAAACAAACACACCTAGCATTGTTAAGGTCTAATATTTTTCTCGGTTTTACATGTTTTGAAAATATACATGCAATGGGAAAAATTAGGTCCGAAGTAAACTGCTCATATGTATAATATGGCAACTTTTTGTTTAGCCCAGCAACAAACTTATATAATGAAGTAACCAGGAAACCAACTGATCCAACCAATTCGACAAGTCTAGCCATCACAGACAAAAATGGAAAGTTACCGAGTGAAGTTCACATTGGGGATCCACTATTATTACAAATAACTGGACCAGGTAATGTTATGTTCAAATGCATCTTCGTACATGTAGAATATTTGTATTATGTTTTTGTGAATGAGTTTGATTTTGTCCCGTTTCTTTTAGTTCTAAAACCAGTAATGCCATAATTTCTTATAATTGCATTGTCAGATTCATTTTTAATTATTATGTTTTAATAAAATTCAAACGAATCAAAATATTCCTTGAAAGAAATGTCGTTATGCAACATAGTATTCACGTGCAAACCAGTTACAAATGCAAACGGCAAAAAAAGCTATCAACATGAAAATAAAAATGCTTCCGAAGTACTTTTGTGGAGTTACTTTGATACGAAACGCTAAAAGCCAACAACTGGAAAGTCTAGCCTCATCGTTAACACACAGGTTAGGTAAATGTGGTAAATATAAAAAAAAAAAAAAAAAAGGGAGATGAAAAAGGCGTATCTCATCAGATGGATACAAATAGAAATACATCTACTAAAAAAACATATAGTGAACGTGGCCGGGTACTTTTATATCCAAACAATAAAAAAACAATAAGTACAGATCTGAGAGTACTCGCATTTACAGACAGCTAGTTCAAAGCCAATAACAACTTATATATGTTATAAAAAAACATGCATCTAAGACTAAATTATCAATCAGTACAAATCCAACATCCAAAAGATTTAGATTGCAAATGTCATAAACAGTTAGAGAAAAAAAAATACATGTATCGGCAGATTGTAGATCCATTAATATGTTAAAGACTATTTATCTCATCTAATAGAAGAAAACAAGGTATACAACACAATAACAAAACAAAACAAAAAAAACCAACAGAACAAAGAAGCAAACGTGAACAAGAGGTAGATGTCTATTTTTTTTTTTATGTCAGACTAATACCAGGGGTATATAGTCGGACGGATCATGCCTTCCTGATATTGTTTTACCTGTGCATTATTTGATTTTGTAAAAAAAAAAATCTGTGATACAAACACATTTAGATATAATAGAAAATATGAATAGTACATCGTGCAATAATTCTTATATCATTTGCATATCTATAAATACTTGAATTGGATTGGTCAATTCGAATTTTTCTCTTGGTTTACACTTCGATAAACCATGTTTCCGAAACTACTTTCGTTTATCTATTCATGCGCGATACACATTCTTGCAGGATACTGGGATTTTCAGAAAATTGCGATTATAAAACAATTGCATAACAGTTGTTTCTATTCTAATGCATATATAACCCCAAAAAAAAGAAATAAAACAAATGCACTAAAGCTTCGAAAATGTATAAAAATAAAATTTAAATAAAATTCCGCGAAATTTCATGAAGGATTTGCCGAATTTACGTCTTGGCATAACACGACGTCATACGGGTGGAAATTTTCAAGGGAAATATTATTTCGTTACGTGTACGCTTCAAATTCGGATAATATTTAATTAAAATGAAGTTTTTGAGGTATGTGCTATATTTCATTTTAGATTCTGATGCATTTATCGGACATTTATGTTTTTTAGAAAGTTAAGATGGCGACGTACTCCTTAGTTACGACATGCCATTGTGCTTTTGATGGCAAATATAGCAGCCATCACACAAATAATGTAAATTAATAATCGCGTATGTTTCGCTGAAGAATTATAAGGATTAAACACATTTTTTCTAGAGGTTATTGATGTGTTTAATCCTATAATGAAACCGCTAAAAAAGTCATAAAACATTTACTTCTTAACCCTCTTGATGCCAGATTTAAAAAAATCAACGTTTCGACGTTGTCAATAGGCAATAACAATTTGACGTCGCCAGTGCCGAATTCTTTTGACGTCGTCTTTTTGGCGTTATTTTTTTCATATTGATTTATAAAGTAGTTTTTTTTTCTACAAGAACGGCATTCACAGGGGCGGTGACCAGGAGAACATTTTTTATAATTCTATATTTGACTGATTAAAATCTTTCTATACAAATTTGCATCTTGATGGACCAAGGAGATTTACAAATGTGAACTGATATTTTTTTCAAAATGCTGTTGAATTCGTGCAATTATAAAAAGTTCTTTTTTAATTGAGAGAGAATTTTTTAAATTAGTATGCGCCGCCTACAATTTTTTGCTACATATTTTTATATCATATATAACAGTTTTTAAAAAGATATTTTAGGGTATTTATGGGCGGATTTTTAACAAACCTTATGTTGAAAGACACGGAATTGCCGGAAGTACATTTGTTTATATGGTCATAATTTTATCTTTGATTGTTAATATTTTCTACTGATGTGGACATCTATAATAATATTTTTCAAACCAATTTTGGTAAAATATAGGGCAAATTTCAGGATAAAAAAATTAGTGTTTATATCTCCAGTAAGAGATAGTTGTTCAATGATAAATATAACCTGATAAACAAATAGATATGTGATAACAAAAAAATCTATTGGTTGATTGACATCCCATAAGAAATAACTTCATAAAATTTATTAAAAAAATGTAATATATAGCCCAAAGTTGTTCGTGAAAATATTCTCCTCGCCACTGTATGAAAGGGGTTCGTACATAATTTCTTCTAAAAGGGTAATGAAGCGTCAGTTATAATCGTTTTTTTTTTTATCCATGTTCAAGAACTTTTATCTTTCTATAAGTAACATTTTGATATTACAATTACCGATACAAAAGGAGGCGAGTAATGTCGGGATATTTTAACCTCATATCATTGTCATGTGCTGTCTGAATACATGAACCATGCGAGCAGTAGTCTTTTTTTTTTATATCTCACATTTTTTTCTTGCATATAATGTGTAGGGATAAATTCAGAAGACTGGCTTGAATGTATCCCCGTCTAGACACGGGCCTATTTACTTTATGAAGTATTATACATTTTGTAGATGTGATTGCGTATTGAATGTTTGTCGACCTCTATATGTATTGTTTTTTTTTATTTATTATGTCTTTAGATGTTGGCCTATATATAAAAAAATAACATGAAGGTCACGAAATTCCTTTTGTGTAAATTTCTGAGGAACCACATCCATTTCAAAATCCTAGCAAATACAAAACAGTATGAAAGGAAGTATTGCCCGTAACTATTATCTAAAATAATTTTAGTATTCATACTCCTAGTACTTTTCACGTGAAAAACAACTTATACTATTTCTTAATTGTATATGCTACATCATTATCCGAATCAAAAGATAAAAATAGGTCCAGATTTTAAAGGCCTAAAAACCGCTGCTGGTTTTGTGTAACAAAATTGTGCAACTAGAGGGTGTCTCCTCTTGTATATCTTTTCGTGTTCTCCTCCAAGTCTTCTAACAAATGCCAAAAATAATGGGTGTTCATCTTGGATTTTTTAATGTGAATCAGCGCACAGATAAATAGAGAATTATTTTATCGACAAGATAAATTACAAAAATGAATGTCAAACACTCTCGGAGAACATATTGTTCCATCAGTTTATTCTCTATAATTTGGTTATGAATATTTCATGACCAGGTCTTTGGTTTCCCGTTTAGTGAAATTCAAATCTCTAGCTTCTATTGAATCCGGAAAAGTCTGACTTCAAATAAAAAAGACTGGTGCCTTTAAAATTTCAAGCTAGATTCAGATGGTGCATGCATGCATGGCTAAAAAATACCAAAATAATGTCATGAAACGGTATGTAAAATAAGGATCTGTAAAGGGTCTATATGGAATTCAAATAAGCTGATGATGATATAGATGAATAGTCCCTGAGCAATACAATCTCCTAGAAATCATATTGGAAATAGAAATACAGAACCAGTTACATCTATTTAAAGGTTAAAATTCGTTAATTTTCATTTTTTTCCTCTCAATTAAATGATTAAAACTTAGTTGTTATACACGAGTATGAATAAGCCAAATATAGTATTATGAATTAGGCCATTCATTTTCTCGATTAAATTGTTTCCCATTTTACATTTCAGGGCCTTCTGTAGGCGATTAGTTATACTGTTTTTTTTCTCATTGTTGAAAGCCGTACCGTTGCCTGAAATATTGCTAACATCCACTTCATTTCAACGTTGTTTGATTGTTGTCTCATCATGCTCATTGGCAGTTAAACCAAATCCCCTTATTTTTATATTATAATTATAAGTATGAAATATTTGTCGCTGAACTAAATGACACGCAATTAATTAATCGTAACTTCAGTTTTAAAATAGCTTTAGTTAAAATTTAAAATTAAATATTTAGTCTATCAATTATGTGAAGCCGACTGAAAGTGTCCGTCAATAATGCACCATATATTATATAATGTTTAATAGTGACACGATTTCAGTCCTAAAATAAATGTTTATAAAATAGTTCTCCAACGGGATTCAGACAAATAAAAGTCTTAAGTTTACGAAACGTATGTTTGTAAAACAATGAATAAACCCTTTCCACCTTCATAGCAGGAACTAAGCTAGCAATAATAAAGAACACTTTAAACATCAAAAGGAGTATATATAATAGTTAAATTCCAATGGGCGAAAACTAATAAATATGAAATTGAGTTTATCAATTTAAAGTCAACTTGCAAGTATTTGTCGCTTATCAATCAAACACCATTTGGATAAAAGGAACTCAATTTAGATAGGAAAATGTGGACATTAACAGTGTGTGTTTTATCGATCATTTAAGGTGAATTTTGATTAGTTCTATGCTGAAAATTAGTGTTTTTCGAAATTTTCATAATTCCAAATCTTAACATTCTTTTCAGTGTTTCAGTGTTAATAATCGAGTTTTCTTGTGCCATTATTCTGTCATGAGTGGACGGGCCAATTTCCTGTTTCGGACTATCTTAGAGGATAAGCACATAAACATTTATATTCAACATACGTAATGTGCGAAACTTTATAAGTCATTTTTCAACACACAGTCTATCGAATATGTCGGAAATGCGTCAATAAGTGTTTTTTATTATGTAAGTCTAATAAGTAACGATGCAAAAACAAAAGGGTGACCCGGTCTTATTCAATTATCTTGTGTTTCCAGCTCTTATGTCGATCATTAAATTTCAGCACCAGTGTCATGTGCTTGCAAAGATCTGCAAATATAAAAACCAACGTTGCCGTTTGCCGCTGGTTAACGTGTTTTTTTCTGAGACAGAAAATTCAATTTACTTTTGCCATAATAATAACGTCATAATGACGTCATGGATATTACGTCATTGCTTCAAAATACACTAAGATGACCGATGGTCAACAATGTTATAAAGGTTTAATTATTTACTGTAGTGAAGATTGCAAAATTTTGATTTATAGTATATACTATTGTTGAAACGACATATATGTCGCCTTGGTATCAAACCCCCAAACGACGTATATGTCGCTTTGGCATCAACACCAGAACGACATATGTGTCGCTTTGGCATTAAGAGGGCATATTAATTATCTTAGTCTGCTTTACAGACTTAACATAAAAAAGCAGTAACTAAATATTGACTAGGTCCTTTATCTGTCAACGATAAAAAGGCAGACAGAAGTTTCCCTAATGGTCCATAATTTATTTTAAATATTCAAAAGTCAAGTTGAAACTAAGGAACACTTCTGACTCTCTGCAATTATAAGTTACCGTAGATATTCTATATCTATAGAATTATTGTTATTTCACATTATTGAAAGCTAAATCAAATGTGTCTATTTTTTTTATTTTTTTTATAGCCCTTTATACAGTCGAACCAATTAAATGTACTGCCAATAGTGCATTATCTCCGAAAACTGATTACGTTCTCTGGACAAAGTAAGTATTTTACTTTGGTATCTTATAAAATAATATTCAAGAACAAATGATGAAACTTATAAAGACAAAACGCGCGTTTAGCGTTCTTTAGTTTTCCATGTTGTGTCATGTGTACTAATTTTTGTCTGTTAGTCTTTTGCATTTTAAGCCATGGCGTTGTCAGTTTATTTTCGACTTATGAGTTTGATTGTCTCTCTGGGTATTTTTCGTCCCTCTTTTGATATGTTTGAAGAATTTTCACAACCTCTTGGTTGATGCAACTGCTGGTAGGCATTTCATACCCGATGGTATTACATTCCAAAATTGGACGACTTCAGTGCTAGCATAATTATTTTACTACCGATTAGGTATTGTTCGGTTGAATAACAGATAAAGTGCGGCCCCTCAATTCAAACATTACAAAAAAAGTTTGTATTTATTATTAATATTGTCATTTCGCCTTAAATATATACCTTATAACTTTATTCTAAGCAAAAATAGAGCATATACGAAATGAGTATGTGTGGGGTTGTGTCATTAATATTTGGACAAGAGGCTATTTATGAGCTAAAAATTTGCCAGTACTATTTGTTGTTTTAAAATGATACACACATATGTCATTATGAGTAAACTATCCTTTTAGACAAAAGATTGGACCATAGCATTTTTTTTCCAAAGAAAGTAAGTTATGATTGACCTTTCTGGTCAAATACGTCAATTTCAATGTTAATGAAGTCAAACTAACGAACATAACATTCGTCGTCTGTCACCAGAAAAGTCCAAATCATGTCACCTTAAGTTTTCGTTTAACAATAATGGTCTTTATTGTCGTAAAGCATACCAATTACAGCTGGTGACAAACAAAATACAAAATACATATTACATGAAACATAACAATTTGGTAATATCAATCACTTACGTAAAAATTCCTTGACCTCATTTCCGTTGACCGCTTTATATAACAACCTAGACTTTTTACCTGTTTTAAAAAGAACGAACACGATTTAGGAAGCATGGAAAATTAACCTCTTTTGCTTCTAACAAACAATTTAATACTAATACTGTCTCCTTTATTTCTAAGAAGTTGTAAGATACCTTGAAATCGATCTTTTTCTATCCCAAGGCATAGACAGTTTTAACCAAAAATACAATATTTGTTTTATTTCATTTCAAATGCTCTGCCATTGCATAATCATTTCTGGCTTCCAACGCGTATTATTCGAGCGCAACCAAATTATAGAATCATCTGAGGTGCTTGGCCTGTTTCTGGTAACATTTTTGTGCTATCGAAGGGTTTATTCATTTATACATGTATATACACCTTTCTTTGATTTTTTTATTTAATTTGAAAAGGAAAAGGTCTGGTAAGGGCAACATTTGCCCAATTGGCATAAAGTTTAAAGTACATCTGAATAAATATTTTTGACATTTTTTAAACACTACCTAAAAGTGGCTATTTCGTTCGACTCAATTTGATAGTTTATGTACAATATATTTGAACTGATTTAGTCATTCAAGACGCTCAAATACAAGCTTCAATATGAACAGTCTATCAAATGTGCCATAAAACATTAATAGAACACAAACTTCTATAATTTTTTGACATTATGCACTTTTTCAGTGATACATGTACTTCGAAGGATGAAGCTGTGATAGAAGGTTTCTGGAAACAAGACAACTCATCAAATAATAAAATCACAATACAAATGTATGGTTTTCGGTTTGTGGACTCTGAAACAGTGAACGTCAAATGTACTGCCTTGTTTTGTCCTAAAGGCGTAAAATGCTCTTCAAAGGTAAGTTACAATTGAATTTATATGAAGTAAAATATTTCAAATTCGTTCGTTTATATAAATAACTTAACGATTTAAAAGTTTCTTCATAAGTTTTAGATGAGGTATGAACTACATGTAGCTTTCGGTAACTGCGAGTTCTTTCTGTCATTTGTGTTTTTGTTAGTTGTTGTTTGTGCTTTGTATCGATCTGATGAGCTCACCTCTTAATAACTGATGTTTATAGTACGTTCTCGTGTTGTTCTATTACATCACTGTCCCAGGTTAGAGGAGAGTAATGCAGATGCATACATGTATGTTACTGTGCCACGTCAGGGGCCTATAATTCATCGGTTGTGACTTTTTTTCTGTTTGTAATATTTGTATATTTCTTTTATCTTTAGAATATCAATTAGGCAGTTAGTTTCCTTGTTTGACTCGTTCACTTCGTTGACTTTTATATCTTGCTGTGCGATATCGCTTTTGCTCATTTTTTAAAGCCGTACGGCATCTTGTCATTACATTTTAATCCTACGTCACTTGATCCCTGATGGAGAGTTGTATTATTGGTAATCATGCTACATCTTCTATCTTTTATACACTTGAATTGTTCGAGCTTTCATAATGGTGGCATTTGTAATAATGCTACATTGGACAGATAATCATTGTTTGCTTGTGTCCTTCATACCAGCGTCTAATTGTGATACATCTTTGTTTAAAAGAACCAAATGAGAGAATATCATATGATTGCCAATGAGACAATTGTTCACAAGAGACCTAATGACAAAGAAATTAACAGCTATAGGTCACCGTTCAGCCTTCAACAATGAACAAAACCCATACCGCTTTGTCAGCTATAAAAGGTCCTGAAATCACAGATGTAAAATAATTCAAACGAAAAAAATAATAACCTAACTACTGTACAACAAAATAAACGAAAAATAAATATTAATATGTAACACAGCAACAAACGACAACCACTAAATTACAGGCTCCTGACTTGAGACAGGCACATACGTAAAGAATGTAACAACTATTTTGATTGTATATCAACTGACGGAAATCTACCCTACCTACATGCAATAGTTGTTAGTTAATTGAGAGTCATCTCCGATTATACTAGAATTTTAGTAGTTTAAATAAGATTATTAAATACTTTTTGTGCCGTTTTTATTTTAGAGTTATTGAGTTTTTTTCACATGTAGCGGCGTATCTCAAAAACTATTTTTGATAATGACATAAAACTTCACACACAAGACGACGGGTGTATCATGTGCTCGTGGCGCAGCTGTTTATTAAAATATCATATATATACATGTACGTTTGTGAACACGAGAGCGCTTAATTCACTTACGTATTACTTAATGTTACCGTTTACTTTACTGACAAAGAATAATTAACTACTTATTTAAATTATTACTTGGAAAAATAAAACGTTCGTGTACTACAAAAAAATGTATGCCTTCGTTAATACACTACTACACAGCTACTTTTGCATATGTACTATTTCTGTACCAAAAATCTGTAGTACTGGAAATCTTCTTTTAATATTCAGTACTATTTTGGTACTTTAAAATTACTGCAATATTTAGTTAAATTTATAAACAAAACATCATTTTGATATCGATGAATTCAATGTTATCCAATAGAGCTCAACTTTTGGCTTTATGAAAAGCATGTATTATGTAATTCTAAAGGTGACAACTTTTCTATAGGCGTATATATGGCACGCCGTTATCATATTTATTCAATTTCGAGATATCTTATTTAGTTAAATAAGATATCTTATAAACTAATTGAGATATCTTAATAACAAAATGAGATATCTTATATATTAATTGAGATATCTGATTTATTAAATAAGATATCGTATATATTAAATAAGATATCTTATTAAAATGTTTATAAAGATATCTTATTAAATATATAAGATATCTTAATTAAAATATAAGATATCTCTATTAATTTATCTTACTAACTACAATGTATATCAGATATCTTTTATATAGTTAATAATAGAGATATCTTATTTACTTAATAAGATATCTCCATAAGTTGATAAGATATCTCTATTAGTTTATAAGATATCTCTATTAATTAATAATATATCTTATAAAGTATGTATTTAAAAGATATCTTTATAAAGAAGTAAGATATCTTATATACTTTATAAGATATCTTATTAATTAATAGAGATATCTTATTAACTTATAGAGATATCTTATAAACAAATAGAGATATCTTATAAACTAATAGAGATATCTTATTTACTTTCAAATTAAATAAGATATCTTATAAAAATTAAAGATATCTTAATACTTAATAAGATATCTTGTTAAATAAATAAGATATCTTCAAATTTGAATAAATATAAAAACGGCGTGCCATACGTATATAATAGGCATGATTTCTTATAGTTACTTTGAATTCTTTTGATTTAAAAGTAACAAGGTGTAGTGTCATTGTTATGAGACAAAAATTCCCTAGAAACGTAGATCTAAGGAACTATTTGGCTTCAGACGGCCTTCAACGATAAGCAAACACGTACCACAAAGAAAGATATAAAAAAAAGTTCCCGTTATGAAAAAATGTGAACTAATTCTAAAAAGAAAACCACAGAGATTCATGATTAAACAATAACAAAAATCAAATATGATAAACAACAACGAAGACTGGTACTGTTGTGTAAACAAATTTCAATATCTAAATCAATCTGGAAGAGAAAATTTGTCAATTTATATTGTTATGGTTAGTGAAGTTAATGTTAAGTTTGGGTTTTTTTTGTGTTTTTTTATATTTGTATAAACATTCTGATATTCCTTTTAAACGTGTTACTTTATTACTTAATCTATGTTCGTTTTTTTCTCTTGTTGTATATAGAGCTGTGTGACTGGACAAGGTTATGTAAACAGTAGGAAGAAAAGAGATGCAGGTGTAGAAACTAAATCAGAGAATGGCTACATACAAAAACATATCTCTACTTCGTTCAGAGTTACTGACAATAGAATGGACACAAGTGCTAGTTCAGGTATTTATAGAAGATTTTCTACTTCAAGTTTACAATTGTATCCTCACATCATATACAATGAAAGAAAATATAAGATTCCTGTTACATCCAGTACCCAAAACCATGAAACGTGCAAGTGATAAATATACACAAAAAGGCAGACCATATTGTTGAAAAACCTCACATCGTTTCACAATTTAGTAAAGTAGCTTTCCATTTTATCAGAGCGAGAAACAATAACACGGTTGTAAGTATCTAAACTTATGTTAACTTTTTTTTATTGAAACTTTAGCAATTACTATGATAGGTGTATTTAACGATGCGTTGTATTTAGCTACAAGACAGCTCTCCACAGGAGACCAAAATGACACATAAGAAAAACAACTATAGGTCACCGTACGACCGTCAACAATGAGCTATGCCAATACAGCTATAAAAGGCCCCGAAATGACAATGTAAAATTCAAACGAAAAAACTAACGGCCTTATTCATGTACAAAAAATGAACGAAAAACAAATATTTAACACATAACCAATATGATGCCAAATAAAAGTAGACAATTCCATGCAGTGGCGGATCCAGAAATTTTCATAAGTGGGGGCCCACTGACTGACCTAAGAGGGGGCCCGCTCCAGTCAAGCTTCAGTGATTCCCTATATAAGCAACCAAATTTTTTCCCAAAAAGGGGGGGTTCAGGCCCCCTGCCCCCCCCCCCCTAAATCCGCCTCTGCCATGGTAGGAGAGACAAATAAAAATAGCAAACCACTACACACACAAAGGAAATATTCAGACACACAAACCTCACCAGACTTCGGGGAACTCAAAAGCTTAAGAGGAGTTATAGCAGTCAATTGACTGTATGTTATTGAATACGAAACAATTTATCATTTGATATCATAACTTACAAAAAACATTTTAATATCTGGACAAAATTAAATGCAGCGATCGGTATCATAACTTCATATTTCAATGTTGCTGTTTTTTATTTATATTGGAAAACATTTTCCTTTTAATATATGTACTTTCTCATTTCAGGTACATTTGCGAGTGTTTTTACATACGTAACAGCATTTGCACTAATGCTAATGCTCAAATGAAACGGTGACCATTCCCATTTCACTTTACAAAGAAGAGAAACAGACTTTTAACATTTACATATTTCATTTCATATTGTTATCCTTGTCATGTATTTGTTATGTAAATCTTGTAGAATAAATGAATGTGAACATATATGCTATTAATGAAATTAACTGAAGTCGTGCCACCTTTTAAAAAGCTATGACAAATTACTACATACAACAGTTTAAGTAAGAACTTAAGAAAGTACTAGTTATTTTGTACCTCATTTCATTTGTACTAAAATAAATATTTTCTGATCTAACTTAAATAAACAACAAACAAGAAAATGGGGTGTGCGTTCGTTACAAATATCGCATATATTTTATATAATAAGGGAATCAACAAACACAATAAATATAAAAAAAAAGATGCGGTATGATTGTCAATGAGACAACTGTCCACAAGAGACCAAAATGACATAGACATTAACAACTATATGTCACCGTACGGCCTTCAACAATGAGCAAAGCCCATACCGCATAGTCAGCAATAAAAGGCCCCGATATGACAATGTTAAACAATTCAAACGAGAAAACTAACGGCCTTATTTAAACTAGAGGCTCTCAAGAGCCTGTGTCGCTCACCTGTTACTGAATTTACTGGTGTCGGCCATCTTGGTTTGTAGGCGGGGTCATAAGACACTTTTTTTAAATAGATACCCTAGTAATGATTGTGGCCAAGTTTGGTGAAATTTGGCCCATAGTATTAGAAAAGAAGATTTTTGTACAAGATACAAAAATGACGAAAAGTTGTTTAATATTAACTATAAAGGGTAATAACTCCTTAAGAGGTCCTCTTACAATTTTGATCATGTTGATTTATGTGTAGATCCTACTTTGCTGAAAATTATTGCTGTTTACAGTTTATCTCTATCTATAATAGTATTCAATATAATAACCAAAAACTGCAAAATTTCCTTAAAATTACCAATTTTAGGGCAGCAACCCAACAACGGGTTGACGGATTCATCTGAAAATTTGTGAGATGATAGATCTTATTCTGATCGACATTTAAATCATGAAAGATTTGCCCTAAATGTCTTTGTTTCAAAGATATAAAGCAAAAACTGCATTTTACCACTATGTTCTAATTTTAGCTATGTCGCCCATTTTGTTTGGTAGGCGAGGTCATCGAACACATTTTTTAACTTAAAAACCACAATGATAATTGTGGCCAAGTTTGGTTAAGTAGTTTCAGAGAAGAAGAATTTTGTACAAGTTACAAAAAATGACGAAAAGCTGTTAAAAATTTACTATAAAGGGCAATAACTCCTTAAGGGGTTGACTGACAATTTTGGTCATGTTGACTTATTTGTAGGTCTTACTTTGCTGAACATTATTGCTGTTTACAGTTTATCTTTATCTATAATAGTATTCAAGATAATAACCAAAAGCTGCAAAATTTCCTTAAAATTACCAATTTTAGGGCAGCCACCCAACAACAGGTTGTCCGATTCGTCTGAAAATTTCAGGGCAAAAATCATGACCTGATCAACAATTTTACCCCCATGTCAGATTTGCTCTAAATGCTTTAGTTTTAAAAATATAAGCCAAAATATACATTTTACCCCTGTGTTCTATTTTTAGCCATGGCGGCCATCTCGGTTGGATGGCCAGGTCATCGGACACATTTTTCAAACTACATAACCCAAGGATGATTGTGGCCAAGTTTGGTTAAAGGCCCAGTAGTTTCAGAGGAGAAGATTTTTGTAAAAGTGTACAGACGACGGACGACGGACGCGGGACGACAGACGACGGACGCCAAGTGATGAGAAAAGCTCACTTGACCTTTCAGGTCAGGTGAGCTAATAAAAAAATGAACGAAAAACAAATATGTAACACATACACAAACGACAACCACTGAATTACAGGCTCCTGACTTGGGATAGACACATAATACATAAATAATGTGGCGGGGTTTAACATGTTAGCGGGATCTCACTCCTCCCCTTAACCTGGGACAGTGGTATAACAGTACAACATAAGAACGAACTATAAAAATCAGTTGAAAAAGGCTGAACTCATCAGATGGACAAAAATACAAGTGGACGTTGCCGGGTACTTGTACATCCCGACAACATAAAGACACTAGGAACAGATCTGAGAGTACTCGCAGCTATCTGGCAGCTAGTTCAAAGCCACTAACAGCAGTTAAAAAAATCATTCACCTAAGACTAAACTATCAATCCGTACACATCCAACATCCAATGGATTTAGTGTAAAGATGTCATAAACAGTCAGAGAAAAACATGACCTTGTGCAATGCCAGTTACAGGTATCGACATATTATAGATCCATCAATGTGTATATGTATATAACATACTAGTAAATTTAGTTTGCTTTGAATTTACAGATAACAAAATCATTAGTTATACCAATAAAAACAATATTCAATGATCTTATTACAGTGTTGAATTTGTAACCTTTAAGAATAAGTTCATTTAAAGGAGCGATAAGTTTACAAGGATCATTTTTTTTAATTTCCGGGCACGGTTAACAACACTTCCGTAAAAATGAGGATGTGCTATCCCGTTTGAAATAAGTTTTCTACAGGTACAATCAAACTTCAAAACCAAATCTTTATATCTATTGAAAAATTTAGTAAAGGTTTTAAGTAATTTATGGTAACGGTATCCCTGGTTTAATTATTTACCAGTAATACATAGATTGTGTTCTAAAACGTCAGAACAGACACGGGCATAGCGAACGAGCTGTGAAATATAAACTCCATAAGATGGTGCCAAAAGAACATCACGGTCTAAAATGGAAAATTAACAATAGGGAACGAAAACTCGTCCCTCCAGCGTAAATTTTAGTGTGGAGTTTCCCGTTTAAAACCGAAATATCTAAATCCAGGAAAGGACAGCTATAACCGTATAGTGTGGAGTTTCCCGTTTAAAACAGAAATATCTAAATCCGGAAAAGGACAGTTATAACCGTATAAGACCATACATATGTATCAATATCAGCATGACATACAATTACATAAGTATCAAGCGTACAAATCTACTACTATAAGGAGGGACAGCTAACGCAAACAACTATAGAATACACTAAAAACAAGTCCTTTCCAACTTTGTTACAAACGTCGCAATTATCAAACAGACCCATACAAATTCCTTATATACCCTCATCCCAAACCGCCCGTGCTAAACTATAGCGCCGCCAAAACTCCAACCCTTCTAAGGCTATGGAGGGCATAAAAAGAAGTATCTAAACCTATATCCTTAAATATAAGTGCTGACTGTATAATCTCCCCAAAAAATCGATTGAAAATCTTAATCAGAAATCCGAGTACTACATTGTAAATTGTTCACTATATCTTAAAACACGAGAAGACGCACGAGAAATTATGTTTATCTACCGAATAGTGCTGAACTTATTTTAAACAAAATATCTTTGGTGATAGGCCCCATTTGTTCAAAGGTTTGCTCGACATTCGTTGTCTGCCTTTCAGAATAAGTGTAAGAAAATCATCTAAACCAAGATTAATGTTGAGGGACATCTTATGTTGCCTGTTGTAGGAAGAAAATAAGCGTCCTAATCTGAAACGGACACTTTTTGTTGTATAAATCTATATAAAAACACTGCAACTGACGACACCGATCGATGCAGGAGAAAAAGAAAAATAGTTCTGAATGCATCATTTTCGGATTTTTTTAAAATATAGTCATATTTTCTGTTCGTTGCAGTAGATTTAGCGTTTTTAATTATGTACAGGTCAAAATAAGAGGACTCTTGCATTTTTCCAGATCTTTGCAGTGGCTAGCCTAGAGTGTATAATCTCTAAGAAAAAATATCAGAATAATAAATGATACAGGCTATGAAAGTTGACCATAAGGCATAATAATAAAACATGTACATGTATTTGTGAAAATTCTAAAAAAAATAAACTATAAGCATCATTGGTTGATTTCTCTTCTTAGAGACTCTAAAAATGGCTGCAAATAACTTGGAGGCATCTTCACTATTGTCAGTAAGGTCAGTATCAGAGTATTCTTTAACCATCCCCAAACATGTAGGAATGCTATTCTGAGTTATTTATTACGACGAGAAAGGACCTTCTTCTCTGAGTCGATAAACTCGAAAACTTCTTCCACACCACCCTTTGACAAAAAGTGTTTGGTGCAGTCTAGATTACCGAGTCTCTCTTGATTAAACAGAAATTATATTCTAATCCCTTCCCCTTTAAATTCCTTGTTCACCTGCAGCTTTTCTTGCAGTTCTGAAACTATAGAAGCACGCTGTTTTTCTAAAGCAATGTCTATATTGGTATGAATAACTTACTGGGTCTACTGCACTGAACTCATAGCATCTTTTGGATTATGAACATTTGTATGATTATCGACAGTTATTTTTTCACCTGAGAATCCACCCTTTCACTAAACGAACACTTTAAACTAAAAAGTTAACGCAAACAACTAAAATATACTAATAACACGTCCTTTCAAACTTTGTAACAAACGTAGCATTAATCGAACAGGCCCATACAAATTCCTTATATACCCTCAACCGAAACCGATTGTGAAAAAACATAACCCGGGATAAAAACAAGTAAGGGAAACCCCTTTAATGACATAACGGAACGCAAAGAAATATATCTAAAGGTACGGGTATGTCTAGACCGCCGCTGCAAAAGTAGTTTCTGACTTTTGATGACACACATACATGTTTGTGATTTTCTTGACTTTAAATCATAATAATAATAATAATATTAAATTTCAGCGTTTTGAATTTCAGAATCATACATCATGTTGGCATGCTATAGTAACTGCTGGTACTCCTTTGTTAATTTATTCATCATTTTCATTTTGTTTAGTTTCTTCCGTTACAAATTCCGGTATCGAACTCGGACTTCTTTTTAACTGTGTTTTCTGTGCGTATTGGTGGGCGTTCCTTTATTCTACATGGTCTAGATGAAATTCGGAGGGTTTTAACCCTGCCACATGTTTGCACAAGTCTGGAGCTTCTGGTATTTGTTAGTCCTCTTATGTTGTTTTTCATTTTAGTTCATTTATATGTTTTAGAGTTCGTTGTGATGTCTTTTACTGAACTAGTACACATTTTCATTTAGGGGCCAGCTGAAGCCAGTCTGAGAGTACGCTGTGTGGATGACCCATTGGTGGCCTTAGAATGTTTTCTGATCTTTGGTCGGGTTGTTGTATCGTTGATACTTTTCCCATTTTCATTCTTACTTTTATATATACTGGGTGTTGTGTTTATATGTTCTCCACTCACCAAGTTCCTTTTCACCGATCGTAGGGTAATATTTGTGAGCAAAGGTTCAAAGTTAAACTTGAAACAATAATTGGATTTTGAGTTTTTTTTTTTTAAACATTATTTTTCTTAATTTACTGGATCCTTAATTAAAAAATTCGTATGCTCTGACTACCAGATAAACATAACCGAATTCGGCTACTTTGATATTAAAAAAACACCCATTGTAATTCAAGTTATTACACTTACGTCGTTTAGTAGAAGACATTTAAAGTCAATGGCTTAAAATGTCTATGTTTTGATATGATAATTTTTGTGTTTGCTATCACCCTTGACATGTATGATGCTGTATAAACTTATTTGGTGGTATATTCATACATATTAACATGTTTAATCTGTCTTTATTTCTATATCATCATAAAAATTGAGATACACACCTTGTTTCGTAGTCTTAAGGTTTCTGCGTTATATTTTAAGGACCACTATTTGCGTTTGATAAGTTTTCTGCTACTTTCTTGGTCTGTTTGTTTTCAACTGATGATTTATAATTATCATTTGGTATGGTATAAGGCACCCTGCTTTGTGTTGCTAATTTGTAATACACACACTATAGATTAAAGCTTTTCTTTTCCATGACTTGACCTTTTAGGAACCTTTTTTTTTGGTGTGATGATCGAGATAAGAGGGGAACTGATTGCATCTAACATCAAGTATTCAAAGAAGAATAGTAGAAACTTACCTAACAGAGAAATAAACTTTATGTTTTGAACATAAATACGAACCATAAGTGAAAAAAAAATGTGCCTTGTCAGCTTAAGAATAACCAATAACATAAAGTTTGGTAAACACTTAGATAATGAAACTAACAAGCTTCATCTAGAACATGGCCACATTTGCAGTAAATAGAATAAAAATATTTTTACAACCTGCAGTACATGTAAAAAGTTTAAAACAACAGTCCAAATGAAATACGAAATTGAAAACTAAATACAAAAAAAATCCGAAAAAGTTGGTGAAGATATGGGAAATATAAAAAAATATAGACTTATATATTCTACTTAAGAAAAAGCAAAAGTAATCACCAAATAAGTTATTCAAATGATTCTCATTTATGCGAATGTTAGTCTTGTTTTATGAATTTGATGAGACAGACATATATTTTCCTTTTGTAGTCTTTGTTTAAGTGTTCAAACGGCATAAACTCTTTTAACATAATATCAGTGACCTTTCTAAACTTGATCTCTAGATGTTTTTGATTTTTTTAGTAACAACAAGTTAAATCACAAGAATACTGAACTACGAGAAAATTTAGAAAATGAAATCCCTAGTCAAAGGACAAGATCATAAGATATGGTCTCGTTAATTAATCATCGATATCGACTGTTCTAAGCAGTTCATCTACAGCATCTCTAGCATGTCAACATTGAGGTCGTAAGTTCGAACACAGATTGTGTTAGGTGTACGTGTGTTGGACTATTATCTTAATTGACTAGAATTTCTCCGTACACTCCAGCTCATTCGACTAATGAAGCTGAACGCCACTATATAGCCAAGAGAGCTACAGGTTGCATAAATGCATAAATCATCAACAATCAATCAAAAAATCAATCCTTATTGGATGACACATACTTTCTACGTTCTGCGTACGTAAAGAAAAGAAGAGTTTAACATACTAAGTGCACATTTTCTTGTGTTTTTGTTTTCTTCTGTCTCCTTCATTTTGTTTCTGTTGATTTCGTTAATGTTTTCAATCCTTGACATTAAGGTTATGAATATATATTTGTATTTAGTTGAATCAACGATCTTAATTTAGAATGAAAATAATTAGTTGGTCAACTATTTATACATATTAATTTCGTAAATTGTGATTTATATGTTTAATTTCCGATTTATCTATCTTATCTAAAAGATTAAGTCAGTGTCAAAAAAATGCACTTCTACAAATAAGTTGACAACGTGGAATTAGTAAAAATATCATTTATTTATTTAACAAAGTTAATAAATGTTTTTTGGAAAAGGGCATTGTCAAGGATAACCTTTTGATTCAATGTTTACTGGTTCGAAGTATATACCGGAGATTATATCATTATTCACAAAGAATACATGGAATAAGAACAGAATCGGAATATAAATAAAATGTTTTGTGTCTGCGTCTAGAATTCTCATAGCATATGTATATTGTATGATGTCAATTCAGGTTGTACTTTGATACATTATTTATTCATTCATTTATTCATATTTATATAATACGGCGTAAAGCAACCAACAATCAATCAATCATATTTATATTTAGATGACAAATTACTAAACCCGAGCATAAGATCACACCATCTATCCTCGAAGTTAATTTGTGAGGTTTTTAAACCACAGAAAATACGCATATGATTCATACAATTGGGTGCGAATTGTATAGGTATAATATGTCCACGGAACGACCATTTTTCTGTTTTACGGCCCATGTTTGTATGTACCGTGAAATTCTATCGCGTTTTCCAGAGGAATCACAGTTCGAAACTTCTACAATTTGTCATCAGGTTTTCTGTGAATATGTTTGAACTTGTAATGAGGTTTCAGATTAATTGATACAAACCTTCCAGTTCACAGAAAACTTGTAATGCTCTACACATAATCACCACACAAGACGTTGTTGTCGCATTTTATTAGGAACTACAAAGAAGATCTTCTTGACATGTGTCGCCAGGCTTCATATATATGTATGATGCGTTTTCAGATTTATGACCCATGAATTGTTGTTGACTATTAATATACTATTTCTTGTATGACATAATGATTACATTTTCCCAGGAAAATACAAAAAAAAACCATTCTTCCATCTGGTATTAGTCTTTATTCTTAACAAATTCGCCTCATTGGTGTATTGCATTTTCGTTATTCAAAATGACCTTTATATACAGCCTTTTCCTTATTTTTTTCATGGTTTTTCTTTTTCGATCATTTAATTTGTTTCTTGCAGACAATTTTCATTTGTGATTATAACAGTTTGTTCAAGTTTGTTTGGTGTATTTGTCCATTTGATAACAGAATTTCCGATTTCAATTTTCCTTGGCGTACGTAAGGAAAATAAACTAAGGCCGTGTTCACATTGACCTAAATTCGGTGTTGTGTTAGTGTAAATCACACGTAAACTAAACACAATTGCGTTCCCATTGATAAAACTCAATGTTTACATGTAGTTTAAATCATGTTTTATCTACACACAGTCGATAGTCAATGTAGGCCTTGTGTAGGTTTAGTGTACACAAAACTAGGCATTTAGGACATTAGTTTTACCGTGTATATATTTAAGGAGGAAACTATTTTTGAATAAAATTGATATTTTTGATAATTATTAGTAAAGTTCTTTACAGAAATTATTGTCTAAATTTTACAGATTTTTTTTTGTTTAAAAAATTTAACGTACTTTATTAACCCCTGATCAAGACTCAAAGCAGCATCATTGCCGAATCCATAAGGCAGCAACCAACTGATTTTCGGGGTGGGGACTATTATAGTTGAGTATAAAACATAAAGGCAAGGGGGTGATGAGCTACGGATTTTGTTTTGGAAACCAAAAATGTTTCCAGTTTTTGGCCCTGATTTTTTTTTTCACCCTCAGCTGCCACTATATATAATGCTAAAATTGATTTCGACTTGTCACCAAAATTTGTCCTGAATAAAAACAAATGCCCTTGCCCTACCCCCCAGCCCCCCCCCCCCCCAACCCGCTCCCCTCCCCAAAAAATGAAGTTAATAGTTGCTGCCTAATTCATTTGAAAAGGTCTTCCCGAATCGACTTGACGTACACAGAAATATTCACCACTTGTCTTTACTCAAACAACGATTCACGCATGCATGCATGACTAAAAAAAGTGTGAGGTAAATGATATGTTTGTCTAGTATCTCAAATCCGTTTAATAACACTTAAAATAAAATAAAAAAAACGTTACCCTATTCCTTTACCAAATACTCCTTGGAGAAGAAATACCATTTGAAACAAACAGAAAAGATAAAAATGTAGTGATCCCTAATATCTCAATCCTTTTTTTTTCGGCTGTAAGCACGCTGCTGCAGCTAACGTTTTCTGATGCGTAATCGAGCCATCTCTAGTATATTCAAACTACTACAAATAATAAAAATGGCTTTCATAAAGTAGCAACCACTTAACTTTAAAAAAAAAGGGGGAGGGTTATTATTTTTATCTGAGTCAGATTTTTTTTCGCGCGTACGTTTTTATTCCTTTTTTTCGATGCTGGTGATCAAATACTTTTTTTTCAATATTTAACACTATAATGTATGGGGAAACTCTTGATTCAGAATACATTTTTTTATCATCTGTATGACCATTTTTTTTTTTATCAAATTGGGGATCGGAATATTTCCATTTCCACCCCACCCCCTTTTGAAGACAAATGGTTGTTCCCTTACCGCTAGAAAAATTGTCCAAAACTTTTGAATTCAGTTCTACGTAATGAACATTTAAATGACATATAGTTTACAAGTGGGAACACATCTTATGTACAGGTAGCTAAACAAGGTGTATAGATGTGAACAAATGTAATGTGAAACCAGTGTACACTACACTAAACTAATTGTAAACATGTTTACTCTACACGGCGTTTGGTGTGAACACGGCCTTAGACTTTTAATATGTATTTATCTATGTAATGTGTACATGATCAAGGTTATCCAATTAAATTATCAAGCGTAACAGGCTTATTCCTTGTTAGAAAACAAAACAAAAAAGAGTCCCAATACATGTTAGCAGTCTCTGGCCTTTGTAAGTCTTGTATGATTTTAATTTTAGTTCATTTATGTATTTCGGAGTTTAGAATGACGTCATTTATCATTGAACTTAAACACATTTGTGTTTAGTTGCTATCTGAGGAAGCACGCCTCTGGGTGCGGGATTTTCTCGCTGTGTTGAAGTCTCATTGGTAGCATTCGACTGGTTTCTTCTCTTTGGTCGGGTTGTATTTGCTCGGACACATTTCCGATTTTCAATCTCAATATTATTAAAATCACAATTTTAAATATAATGTTGAGTGCACTATACGAATGAATTACTTCTTTTTAATGAAGAGCTTAAATTTAAACCTTTTACATTTTCGTTTTCTACTCAAGTGGTTTTGATGAAGGATGAATGCTCCTCTAATAAATATTAACCTAATAGCTTTATGAATTATAAACACCCTTGGTTTAATCAGCTACATTTTAATATATAGTTTTATCCCTTTGCGGAGCCTGTTACGTTACTAAGCATTTGAATGTGTACAAAGTACAACTTTTAAAGCACCCATTCGTCGTATCCCGACGCCTTCAACTAATATTTGAATAAACATTTCGCTCTTCATAGATTGGTACCTAAGTAATCTAAGTATCTTCTAAAAGCTGGCAGATCTGGGATGATTAAATAATACGGCAAAAAGGAAAATGATTACTTAGATATACTTTAACAGAACATCAATGTTTTAATGTTGTTTATGCAATTAATCTTATTTAATAGATACCTATTATGTCAGGCCTAGAATAACTTTTAAAACTATTGACTCATATCCTATCTAATATTCAGTTTCATATTTATTTTGGAAAAGATATCACAATGTCTACGTATTTGAATTGTTTTCACTACTCAATATATCTACATTTGGTTGCCTTATTCAATTTGAATATTTTACAGTTTCTATCACCAGATATTTAGCAGTTGTAACTTACTTAGTATTCAAAGCAAAAGTATTCATTAGGTCAACTGACATGGAAGCAAAAAAGATAATCTGGACTACCTAATGTTTGATTTTGGTATTGTTTAGTTATTTTTAATACAAAGATACACTACCGTGTGTACAATGAAATCATTAAAGATGTAAAACCCAACAACCAAATAAAACCAATATAAAACCTAATACATATAAGAATACCAGGAATTTTCAAATGTGGAAACAGTACTGCAGAATATAGACTTTCAAAACAACCGTCTTGTCTGATAAATAGAAAGTTACTTGGTGCGGCAATACACGGTCTTTATCAATACGCAACTTTATTTCGAAATATAAACATAATAAATGCCTCTTCAAATCATTTAGTGAAAAAAGTGATCGAATAGATATCACCGATATCACATAAAAACTATGTAACCACGCAATTGCCTCTGTGCAAGTTGAAATCCTTGGATAATATATAACAGGAAAAAAGTCATATAAAGAAGCAAACTCATGTTTATAACAAGTAAACCCTTTTTTTTGTTCGAAGGCAGAAGACTGAAAAACCATTTTTAGAAACATAAACTAGTTTACTTTTTTATTTCTAGGTGAACTTATTTTTTGCAGTGTATCATTAAATCATTGTTAATTATTAAGCCAATAGCATAAATAGTTTTCTCACAACCATTTCTGTGTTTGAGTTGCATTAATTTTGCACAATAAAACACTTATTTATTCGTCTGAGATTGAGATTTCTTTCGTTGGTTTCTTCTTTAAAAAGATATAAGATAGAAATCTTTTGACAGAAGTAGATACTTAAAGTCAGTGTTTATTACTGGGCGGATCTTTTTGTCATGATTTCATTAATACTTCTTTTAAACTAATACTCACAAGATTTTATTATTACTCTTACTATAATGTGTCTTAATTTCAGAATCAGGTTCTACACATGTTAGCTAAGGAACACATGTCACAACGCTATGTGTGATCCAATTGGACCGTTTGCAAATAAACTCATCATAGATACCAGGAATAGAATTTAATATTTACGCCAGACGCGCGTTTCGTCTACAAAAGACTCATCAGTGACGCTCGAATCAAAAATGTTATAAAGGCCAAATGAAGTACGAAGTTGAAGAGCATTGAGGACCAAAATTTCCTAAAAGTTTTGCCAAATACGGCTAAAGTAATCTATTCCTGATGTAAGGCAGACTTTCAGCCCTTTTAAAATCAAGTACCTTCATTTGTTTAGTGAATAAACACACTTTCTGTTCATTTCGGCCTCCATTTCAGGCAGATATCTATTTTATGATTAAATTCATAGTGTCTGAACATACATTAAATAGTTGCCAGATTAAAACCTTATACAAAATGCCACCACATTCAGTGATCAAGAAGTGTTGATTCAAATAAGCATTTTAAGATAATTTTATATACATTTTGTAGTAGAGATACATTGAAGCTATGAATATTCATACAGGAGAGACCGCCTCTTTTAATCTGTAGTATTTAACTGTCCCCTTGTTTCCTGACGTGCTAATTGTGGACTTTGACGTCAAGGAATATATTTCGTTGTTAGCTGGTATGTATTTCGTAAGAGAATTCAGACAATTGTATGCAAAGCCTTTTTTATTAATATGTCGGATAAAGGTTGAATTTACAAATGAATAACGTTTTGAATATAACATAAATTGTATTATTTTTTGCTTATTTCAATTTCGTAAATATACGGTATTTTTTGTTACAGTTTTTGAACAGTTAATTTTGTCATAAATAATGTTTAATTCTATTTACTTATTTTCATTTTTTGATACCTTATAACATCTTATATGTATTGTTTAATCCTATTCGCTACAACTTGATTTGCTTTATTATATTCATGAAAAAATATACAAGAAAAAATACCATGTTTAACTCATATGAAGAGTCATACTCCAAAATTATTAAACTGTAATAATTGAATATTATTTCAGGTGCTTTCACACAGTTTTTCTTCAAATGGCCGGTTTATTAGTTTGTATTCTATCTTTGGTAAGTTTTCAAGAAGGGGACAACGGTTCAGAGGTAGCAATAAACAATTGCTTTATGCTCACAGATACATGTTTGCACACTTTAAGAAATTTTGTATCATTTATGACTTCTCAATTCAAGATATAATTTGATTAGAACATGATCAGTTATTGCATGGTATCCGCTTCAACATATATATGAACGTACATGCATACAGCTTTAAGCAATTATTATTTATTGAAACAAGATCAAGAAGAGTTTTATCATACAAAATACGACGTTAAAACAAATAGCAATATTCAAAACGCTACACAGAAAACTAAAGACTGTGCAACACGAACCCATACAAAAACCTCAGATGAACTCAGGAACTCAGATATTCAGCAGTTTCTATGTCCGTTTATGTTAAAACTGTCCAATAAGTTGTAGTACGTTTACCGACATCATACAAAAACGGATGGGTTAATATATTCAAATTAATTAAAAATAATTAGAACATGCTTTAATATTCATATGATGAAATTGTCATTCATCCCTTTTGATTTCAGGTTTATTTTTCAACAATAGTCTCAACATCAGGTATTCCCGATTTGGAATTTAGTAAGTGTTTAATATATGAACTGAACCGCGAAAGAAACGTCGCAGTAATTGAAGGCAAACATAACGAAAGAATAAATGCTATATTTTTTATTGAATGGGCGTATAAATACCCTTGTTATTTAACAAATTCTCATCATTTCGTTTAAGAAGGGCCTAAATACAGCAGAAACAACATTTTCCAAAAGACCAAAATAGTGAAAAAGTATATTTTAACAAAACGCATTTGAATAACAGGTCGAACAATTGTTGTTCTTAAACCCTGCTGACTGCTATTGGCGATTACCATATAAATTTATCACAATATGTAACAAAATGGATCTTAATATTAATCTAATACTAAACAGAAAATAATAGACTTACGGCAAAGATGTTATACCACAAACATGAGGTGCAAACATTTGTACATGTACACCAGATTCGGATTTTGATAATTTTAAAATGTCTCTTCAGTGATGTTAGGGCAATGTAGGGGTCGAAACGGTATTTTGAAGGCCATATAATTTACCTCAATTTAAGAGACTCTTGAATTTTAAAGAGTCAAAATAGGATGTACGGATTATATAAACCGGAGGGAAAATATTATAAAGCCCAAACAAAAAAATATAACAAGTCTAACATTGTCTAAATTGAAACGATATTATCATAAAATACCTTTTCGAATCGTTGTTTTCTACAACTTATCTCTAATTCAGCAATGCTCAGTCTTCTGTTGTTTATACAGTAAAATGTATCAGTAATAAAAACATTATGGTCATTTTTATCTTAGAAGTTATTGCAAACACGTGCTTATCGGGCCATCTGAACAAATTTACACTCCATAAATGTTATTAACGTAACATCACTATAAAGGAATGATGAAAAAATAACAAAAGGAAAGAAAAGGTCCTTCAGTTAATTAGTCATATAATTTAGTAAACTGATTACCAGGAGATAAGTCCAATATGATGAGTCAAAAACGAGACACCGATCGTATAACCATTACATTTTGTAAAGAATACATTAGAATTGATAGGCTTTATTTGTTCAATGCAAACATATGGACTATTACGAGAGACAATATATTCCGTGTATCTGCAGATATTTTTAAAGTATGATATATATTTTTTCGTTGAACCTGTTTGATTATTTTTTGATAAATATATTCACATTTAGCAATACGTTTTGCAAACTACACCTAGAAATAATTGTATCAAAAACGCGACTTTTGTTAAAACTAGATTTCTTTCCATTTTTTAATATCTTGCAGAATGAACACATCTGATTTTATTTTTTATGTTAATTATTTCAAAACTGTGTTACTTATTTAAATTTCAAGTTCTTACGGAGATTATCTTCATATTTCTGTAACAACCTTTAAGCCCATTTAATCAGCTTATTTTTCAATTGAATTTATTTAGTGCTTATTCTTTCGGAGATTTGCCACCAACCCCGATATTTGATACGGTTCGTGTTACTCAGACTTTACCTCTATTTTGTGGTGTGTGCATTATCTGTTTGTCCTTTTTTGTCATGGCATTTTCAGTATATTATCGGATTCAGAGTTTTTTTTAAATTTATGTTTTTTTTTCGTGTTTTTTTTTTCTTTTATGCATGGTTCTGTCTGATTTTCGTTTTCATGTGAATCTTGAGTGTCCCCTTTGGTGTATATTCAGCCTCTTTTTTTTTTTTTTAGTTAATTAAAAAACAAAATTAACACATTTACATACACGCAGATGTACTGAGTGAGAAAGCAGTGAACTAGGTTAAAACAGTGAGTATATTCAAATCCTTCAAAAACACGTTGCTGAGAGAATGATAGAAATGATTGTTACCTCGAGAGAACACAGTGTATTTGACATGTTCAAGGGGAAATGATCTACACTATCAACCTATATGCAATGGCTTTTTTAAATTATTATACTTAATGTTCTTCCTTTATTGTCTTTTAATTCTAAATTGAAAGAAGTTTTCCATGACGTCATGAACATAACAACGTTACCATTATTCGAAAAAAAAAGATTTATCTTAGATTTTTCAATTTATGAAAAAGTTCTGAGACCGAAACGTAGAATTTGAGCATCGTCTTTATAAAATGAACGATGTAAGTTCAATTTATTTATATCAAATGAATACTCGAATATTTCAAACATGGTATATTTAACAAGAATAGTGGCTACTAATGCAACATAACCACTGACACACATGTATTATTGTATTGAAGATTGCTCAAGGGGACAAATTCAAAACATTTTTGGTGTCGGAATACAGGAGCAATCAGTGGTAATTGACTTTCGAAATGGAACATTATGTCATATTTCTGATAGGACCTGCAAATGGCAAGTAAGTATTGAATGAAATGATTAATCTTTCTATTGTCATGTCTTCGAAATCTTTGTTGTGTAGACGCAATCGATTGTCAATTTCAAAAAAAATATCTATTCTAAATCGTCTTAGAGAAATAGGCTAGGTAATTTAAAAGTAGCAGTCTGGTTTTTTTATGTCAGAATTCATTTTAAGACCTGAAATAATTTTACCATATACTACTGTATTGTTGTAATTTTCATTTATAAATATTTTCTTGATATCATCCGGTGAACAATGAAAAGTTTGAAAACAACAGAATGATACAAAAATGCAGGTATTTTGATTTCAAAATTATTTTTGATTCTTCTTGCTCTAGTTAATCAATGGTTATATTAACAACTTCTATAAAACAAACTGCTAATATCTTACATATACATTATATACATGATAGATATCTGAGAGGTTGGTAGAGCAGATTTTTGCACCACGTAAAACATTGTCGACTAATGATTTAATTTAGCATTATACTGAATATTCTTTTACTTTTGGTTTTTACTGTCAACAATTTTGAATTAAATGTAATTAGCTACGATGTCACGTACATAAAAACGTTACAGTTATTATAGCAAAAGCAACATAAATGAAGCAAGGTGTATTTATAGAATAATTAATCGACGAATTCAAGTTAAAATAAATACTCAACGAGTGAATGAACAACACATTAATTCACAGTAAATTATCAGTGTTGTTGGGTCAGGAGTTGAATGTTTTTCGATATTTGAATTTTCTGATTAGTTATTCTTTTCATTTCATTGGCAAAATGTTGGTTTTTTTGGTGACATTAACGCAACTATATCTTTTTCTACGCCTTCACAATTTGTTTTGATTTTACGTGTTGACAACACATATTGTTGTATGACGTCAGATGAGTGAAATAGCCACGTTTATTTCACATGTGACACTATCAGGGTGGGTTTTTTTTCACTAGAAATTCAATGTAATTCATTGTAACCAATACATGCAATATAACAATTATTTTTAAATTAACATTTTAAGATATAGTTGACTCCGCTTAAATATATTGTTCTTTTCGGTTAAGTTTATCTTTTTTTTCAGAACATGTATCAAAAACTGTATGTGATGTATAACGAAAGAGAGACGAACTTCAAGATTGTGGCTGGCCTTCCATATTATTATGAGTTAGAATGCCAAGCAGCTGTTGGTTACGTTGCAAGAGCTACTGCTGTTCCCTTTTCACTAGGGTACGTCTTTATTTCAAACATCCTTTAGCTTTGTTTATAGCTATCGCAGTCTTACGAAAAGTTGGTTTGATTAATTGACTATATCGCTTGACATCTAATAAAATTTTCAAAAACGTAAATGTACGCGCATAACGGATAAGATACACTACACTACCATTTCGAGAAACTTTGAAAATGCTGGATAATTAATCTACTTTTATCATTCCAATCTTAAAAAAGTGTAAGCATGTTCAAAATTTGAGGCAATATAAATTCATTTTTTGCAGTCTGATTGAACTATATTGATAGCATGATTGTCTTAAGCTTTCAGTGATAAATTTTAGAGTGAAAGTACTTTACGATGACGTAACGTACACAACAACGTAGCAGTTATTAACAGAACAATATAGAAAAGATGCAAGATATATTTTTTTTATTTGACAGTCTATGAAAAAGTTCTTCTAATGCCAAAACATAAACCTTGAGCATTGTCTTTAGTTAATTCATGTTAATTCAATTAAATTTATTGTGCCTTAAATTATCGATTCTTCATTGGTATGCACGAATTAATGACATTAAAAAAATGTCTTCTGCTGAGCCATACAACAGGGTAAATTATCACCTCTCATCATAATCTGGCAGTTTGACGTATTATCGTATCAAAGAATGTGTGCAGTTCAATATAGTTGTTAAAAGCACCCATAAAATATGTAACTTCTTTTAATCAAACTATTTTACATTACCAAAGTCGGTACTTCTGAATAGAATTACAAAACGAAATCATAAATACTTGCTCTTGTAATTTGTATAGGATTTAAATACAAGTAAAAAGAAAATGATTCGCATAGTTTCCAACTATTTACTGGGCGAATTGATATCAGTCCCATAACTTGAAATGTGTAATGATCGATTCAACAACATTACTTATTACTGTAACATTTATCAACAAATCAATTAAGCCCAAAAGAAATTAAAGATGCAAGTTTTAACATAGTTTGCTTAATAATTAGCATAATGATAAGTGATGAATGTGAAATATTTAAATTCTTCGGATGAAATTCCCAAGTTTCATCATAAAAGTCTATAATCCAAAATAGAAAAATGCATTAATAAGCGGCCACCAATTTGAGACCGAACGTTATATCAAAAAGCGTATAAGTACAAAAAGCAACTAAAAAGTTAGTACCAACAAAGATACAAGAAGATGTCTATGTACACGTCAAATTGTCATTGTTACAACTTTTTTGTTTAATACCGACATAGTTACATTGTACAGAACGAACTTTAATCTTGTAAGTTTAATCTAATAAAACTTCCTAACATGCTGACTCTTAAAAAAATATAAATAAATTTTCAAAATTCTAAAAAAAAGATCTGTTTAACTTGTTTAACACAAATATTTACAAATTTAATGAATAAACTGAGTATATGATTCATTTTTCTGTATCATGGCGATGTATATTTGAGAACAAATAGTGCTACCATTGTCTACATTTGAAAATGCCTGTACCTGGTAAGGAATATGGCAGGTCTGCTTCATATCTTGATTTAGAAATTGAAAATGAGGGTAGGCAGAAAACGAAGCATTTACGACAAAAACATAATTTCAGTTACCCCATTGTGATCTTTCCGTTTCTATGATGCAAGACTCCAGAAGCGCCTGTATATTATCCCGCACTTGATACAATGTTCCAGGGCGTGCATTTCCTTGACAGACAGTTACTGCCCACTGGAAGCTATTCAATCAAATATTCAAAGTCGTGAAAATTAAATCCCCCTATCGTAAATTTTACGAACACCATCATGAGTTGGTTAACCGTTATCATATATTCGTTTCACAGAAAATAGCGAATATGTTACTAATATCGTTACAACATGCCCGTGCCATTTTTCGAATTTCGTTGAGATTGGTGTTGCTCAGTCTTTAAAAATCTATGTTGTGGGTTGTGTACTATTGTTTGTTGTTGGTCTTTTTTTGTTTCACTATGGTGTTGTCCGTGTGTTTATGACTTATACATGTCCCTTTTGTATACTTCACCTCTCTTATAGGACTATGGCTTGTCTGAAAATCGTTTTAGGATACGTATCAGTCGTTTGTCAGGTCATCATTGTTTACGAAATTCTATGGAACGCCAACACTGTCTTGTTATGACCATTTTCATTATATGATGTGCATTTACCTTTATATGATGTGCACTTGTCATTATATGATGTGCATTTACCTTTACATGATGTGCACTTGTCATTATATGATGTGCAAACACCTTTATATGACGTGCAAATATGCTTATATTATGTGCAAGTATCTATATATGATGTCTAAACATCTTTATATGATGTGCAAATATACTTATATGATGTGCATATATACTTATATGATGTGCATAAATACTTATATGATGTGCAAATGTTCTAATATGATGTGCAAACATACTTATATGATGTGCAAACATTCTTATATGATGTGCAAATATCCTTATATGATGTGCACATATACTTATACTATGTGCAAAGGTACTTATATGATGTGCAAACATCCTTGTATGATGTGCATTTTCCCTTATATGATGTGCATTTTCCCTTATATTATGTGTAAACATCTTTATATGATGTGGTTGTGTCATTATATTATGTGCTTGTAATCTTATATCATGTGGTTCGGTTAACTCCATTATATGATGTCGAAACGTCATTATATGATGTGCTTGCATCGTCGTTATGGTCAATGAACATGATTACGATTAGAATGATTACTGTCTACGTCATAACTGATTCCGATCTGCTTCTGCAGAATTAATATAAACCCGGATCAAATCTGTAGCTATCGTTTGGAAAATGGTTGAGATGTAAAAAGAAAAAAACCTTGACATGTTTGTTCCTCGATTTAAGATGAAAAAATACCACCAGATATTATTGGAAAATTGTCAAATTGTGAATTGCAAGGTTTAGTTATTATCAAAGGGTCTACAATAATGAACATACGAGGTCTGCAATAATGAGCATACAGTTAAAGTTATTAATTTAAAGAAATGATTATTTCAGACCATGCTCTATGCTCATTGTACTAGGCTTATATTTGACAATATCTTTATATCTAGCGTTAGCGGCTTTTTTTTAAAGAAGTAAATACATGAATTTCCAGTATGTTCATTGTTTTGTAATTGATTTGCTGATCATTTTAGCTGTGGAAGTTTGTCTTTATATATCACTTTTCTGAAGAAAGACACAAAAATGGACAAAAACCGGACATTGATAGGGTAATGACTAATATAAAGGACCGGTCATTTGCAACCCTCATAAAGAGGGGATAGGGAGAAATTAGGGGAGACTTTAATTTTGATTTTTTTAAAAATAAAATGGTGGTATTCAATTGTTTATATTTATAGATTTGACGCAGTATAATGTTTTTGTGATGTGTTCGTTGTCCGTAAATACTTTGTTGCCAGATAAAAACTTTTTAGAAATAAGGGGCCAAAACGGCACTTAAAACAAGCAATTCTTAGGGTTTTTTGATATGCTGAATCTAGCAATATATTTAGATTTCGGATATTGGACAATATAATAGGTAATTGCCCAATTTCAACTTTTGAAAATCTTAGACCACATTTAGTATGTGTCACAAACCTATGATGTGTCAGATATTAAATAATAAATTAATTCAAATTCAGACCTGTATAAAGCTTGAATGGTTATATCCATACTTGCCCTAACTGTTTAGGGTTCGACCCTCATCGTACTCTTCCCCCCCCCAAAAAAAACCCCCGTAAAAATTAATAGTTGACTCGAATGACGTCAATTTTACGCCTAGATCCGCTAGCCTCATCTGCTAAAATCTGAATCCTTATTTTTTCAACAAATAATTTCTTCTAGCAGAGTACGGTTTCATCTGAAACTAGTAATATTGAATGAAGGTGTGATAAATATCAATGAGACCATAACCGGCATATCCAAATTAAATTCTAAGTCGCAAACAACTTCCACACTTGAAGTTCTAGATCCACTATTGACGTGCTATTTTAAACTTATATAATGCAAAAGGAATTTAATGCGGTTCTTTTGTTATTACGAACAAATGTATTGAGAAAGGTGTGTGTAATTGTTCTCTGGTGGGTTTTTTAGGGGGGGGGGGTGAAAAGTTTCTGTCTTTGGAACGATTGTGGTCTTTTTTCCCTATTTCACGGTAATAACTTGGAAAAAAATTAGAGGAATTCCCATCTTTCCTACCCCGTCCGCACCACCAATGATGAAAACGACAATAATTATTATTTACTTATTTTTTAAATCTGTTCTTATAATATAAAAAAAGATGTGGTATGATGAAAACTCTCCACAAGAGACCAAAATGACACAGAAATTAACAACTTTGGGTAACCGTGAGGCCTTCAACAATGATCAAAGCCCATACCGCAAATTCAGTATAAAAGGCCATGAAATGACAATGTAAAACAATTCAAACGAGAAAACTATTTTGCTTTAGAAAAGGTTTCTCTATAAATAAGTATCAAGATAATAGGCAATAAAACAACAAAACTCATAAGAGCCAAAATGGGACCTTTAAATTTACCATAGAATATATTCGGACACATTGCACTAATATTTTTTTTTAATCTTTTGTAGTTTTAAAGATAAACACAAAATATTAAAAGTCACCGCCGTAAATCTTCACTTAGAAAAATTTAAAACACAACTCTCTATCTGTCAGAGACCACATGGCCTCAGTAAACAAAAAATAAATACAGTGTTTAACTTTAAAGTTCATTCAGACACAAATCTAATTAAATAACAGATATTGTGTGTCCAAGCTATGCTTATACGCGGATCTGAAACCGATCCATTCTATTTTCTGTTTAAAGACCACTAGGATTCTCGGTTTTGTCGGATTTCTATACACCTTCAAAATTGTGAAGGCTGATTTTTATTGGCTGATATCTATCTCATATTTACTAGAACAGAAAGTATCAAAGGACTGAAATACTGAACATCGGATGACCGCAAGTTCTCGTGAATGGTCACACGCACTTGTCTAAAAGAACATCACATCTCAATACCTGTAAGTGAAGTTAACTTACAGAAATATATTTATTTCTGAGACAAGTTCGTGCGTGGATGATGAATAAATGACAGGGATTTCATCCTCATCGTAATCACAATTATATTGAAGGGATACAAATTAGTATACTCTGGTTTGTTGTTATATATTAAATTAATATTTGTATATAACAGTTACATGTATACATACTTTTGATCCAAATGCTATAGCATTCTTTTCTACTATTCTTATAATAGTGCAGTGCAAGTGCATGGTGAAAACTCTTCTGTAATAATTCGGATTTTCTAATAGTGTGGATTTATGTAGGCATTCATTTTTCCCGCATAAACGTTCTTGAGATATTCTTCCGCATGCGTTAACACAATTGTTCTGTACGTGTGCATAGATATTACTTACAAATGTATAAATATATTTCGTACGACTCAACATTTTCATATTATTAATTTAATATGTTTAACAAAAATGTTTTTATGAGTATTACTTGATTATGTCTGCGTTTTATACGATCGGTTACATGTACCAGTCAAAATCGAAAGTCAAATCTCTGTTACGACAATACATCGGAATGCCCTCACGGTCATCGTGATGTGAACATGAAGTGTGGGCAGGAGGACGTGTTCTTCCTTGTTCCAGGACAAACATATTTTTCGACTTTAATGGAAAAAACTCTTTTAAAAATGATATGGTTATTTTTTTTAAATTTCATTATTGTTTTATTGTTTCTCTAATTTTCAACGGAAACAATTATTTTGATTCCCTTCTGAAAAAGATAAAATATCTTTCAAGAAACTTGGAATCAAACATTTACAAAAAAACATGCCCCCCCCTTCCCCCCGCAATCACCAAAAAAAAAATCAATGGTCAGTATATTAACCCTGTTTACGGAGTTGTATATCTGAACGGCTTTCCTTTTATATTACGGGTAACTGTTTAGTGGCGGTGCTTTCATGGTAGCATGTTAGCCTCTAGTGTTGCTGTTCGTAGGTTCGAATTCCGGCAGGGTCAAAACCAAAGATTTTAAAGTTGGTATTTGCTGCTTCCCTGCTAAATTAAGGAGTAAAATCAAAGACTTGTTCGGCTCGGAATCAGAATAATCTGTCCAGGTAAGGTGAAATGGATTTTTGTGAAGTAGCATGTTAAAAATCCTACTCAGGGTGTCGGTCTATTACAAAACAGGGTTAATATTCATTTCACATTAATATGTTCCCGTACAAATATGCACCTGTCCCCAGTCAGGAGACTGTTATTCAGTGATTGTCGTCTGTTGATGTGTTACATATCGGTATTTGTTTTTCGTTAATTTTTTCTGTACATAAATTATGCCGTCAGTTTTCTCGTTTGAATTGTTTACATTTGTCATTTCGGGGCTTTTTATAGCTGATTATGCGGTATGTGCTTTGCTCAATGTTGAAGGCCGTACGGTAACATATAGTTGTTAATTTCTGTGTCATTTGGTGTCTTGTGGAGAGTTGTCTCATTTGCAATCATGCCACATATATATATAGTCTTTTTTATATATATATCAATTTTCCGCTGGATGCAACCATACATTTATAATCATGTAAGTGTGCAATAAATGCATGAAAACATAATAAAAAGATGCAGCAAATGGCATGCACCGAGTTGAAGGTCCTCCCATATCTCCTCTTTTTTGGGGGGGGGGGGGCTCGGTGGCCGAGTGGTCCTAGTATCTAGCCTGTCAACACTTACATGTAGGTTGTGAGTTCGAATCCCACACTTGGCAGTTAAGCTCGACTCAAATCTCAATTGAATAGAATTATTAGTTTTTCCTACTGAAAGTTCCTTCCGGGGACTTCGGCTTCCTCCATCAATATAAACTCACTGCCACGAATTAGCATGATACTGTTGAAAGTGGCGTGAAAAAGCAATCAATCAACAAATTAATCAACCAATCATTCATACCGGTATAATTATATATGCAAAAGGGGATAATTTTGTAGCTATCGTTATAAAATATTTTTAAAATTGACTTTGAGATCATTGGTGTCTTTTGCAAGGAATAGAAATAAGAAGATATGATATGAGTGCCAATGAGATAACTCTACATCTAAGTCATAATGTGTAAAAAGTAAACAATTAAAGGTTAAACTACGGCCTTCAACACGGAGCTTTTACTCAAACCGAACAGCAAGCTATAAATAAGAGCCACAACCAATTTGTTTTATCATATTGTTAAAATGCACTGTCTCACTTTATCTTAAAAATGCACTTTCGCTTAAAAGATTAAAGATCTATTTCTAAAACGTAATAAGTTAACTGTATGCTCATTATTGTAGATCCCGTGTATTCAATATTGTAGACCCATCGATTAAAATTCATTATTTGACAATTCTCCATCAATATTTGCTGTGATTTTTTCATCTTAAATCGAGAAACAAACATGTCAAGGTTTTTCTCTTTTTAAATAGCTAAAGGTTTGATCCGGGTTTGTATTAATTCTGCAGAAACAGAACGGAATCAGTTATGACGTAGACAGTAATCATTCTAATCATAATCATGTTCATTGACCATAACGACGATGAAAGCACATCATATAATGACGTTTCGATATCATATAATGAAGTTAACCGAACCACATGATATAAGATTACAAGCACATAATATAATGACACAAGCACATAATATAATGACACAACCACATCATATAAAGATGTTTGCACATAATATAAGGGAAAATGCACATCATATAAGGATATTTGTACATCATATAAATATATTTGCACATCATATAAGGACATTTGCACAACATATAAGTACATTTGCACATCATATAAGGATATTTGCACATCATATAAGTTTGTTTGCACATCATATAAGTATATTTGCATCATATAAGTATGTATGCACATCATATAAGTATGTATGCACATCATATCAGTGTAGTTGCACATCATATTAAGATGTTTGGACATCATATAAAGATACTTGCACATAATATAAGCATATTTGCACGTCATATAAAGGTGTTTGCACATCATATAATGACAAGTGCACATCATATAAAGGTAAATGCACATCATATAATGGCAAGTGCACATCATATAATGAAAAATGGTCATAACAAGACAGTTTTGGCGTTCCATAAAATTCCCTTAAAATATGATATGTCCTAAAGTTTATGGCATATGCAATGGGGTCTTTGTGTGGTTTTATGAATAGTCATAAAAGTTACAATAACCTAAACATACAGTCGGTATTCGAGGAATTTATCATCGTGTCGATTCTACACCATGTCTTCCCCTCAATATCATTTGTTGACACATTTGATAGCTTGCTGATAAATTCCACTTTACTAAAAGAGGGACGAAAGATACCAAAGGGACAGTCAAACTCATAAATCTAAAACAAACTGACAACGCCATGGCTAAAAATGAAAAAGACAAACAGAAAAACAATAGTACACATGACACAACATAGAAAACTAAAGAATAAACAACACGAACCCCACCAAAAACTAGGGGTGATCTCAGGTGCTCCGGAAGGGTAAGCAGATCCTGCTCCACATGTGGCACCCGTCGTGTTGCTTATGTGATTACAAATCCGGTAAATAATCTAATTCGGTAGGTCACATTCATGAAAGGGAAGGGGATTGTAGTTACGACGTAAGGAACATATCCGATATCATTTGTGAAACGGTTATTCCATGACGGTCAACCAACTCGTGATGGCGTCCGTAAAATTTACGAAGGGATGATTTTAACTTCACCATTTGGAACTCTTGGTTTAATAGCTTCCTAGTGAGCAGTAACCCTCTATCAAGAAAATCATGATAGGAAATGCAAGCACGGGAATATCGTATCAATTGGGAGATATATACCCCGTATACAGGTGCTGCTGGAATGTTGCTACTTAGAAATGGAAAGTTCACAATCGGAAAGCTGAAATCATCTCTTTTGTCGTAAAGTTTTGTGTTCTACCGACCCTCATTGTCAATTTCTAGATGTAAGTCAAGATATGAAGCCGACTTAACTGTATCTGTAGTATCCTTTATCTCCAATTCGATGGGATAGATGCGTTCCACATAGTCACCAAATTTTGAATTGTTTAGTGAAAGAACGTCATCTATATAGCGAAAAGTAGAGTTAAAGGATATTGCTAACTTCTTATCTTTCTTCCTAAGAAGTTCCTGCATGAAATCAGCCTCATAATAATATAGAAACAAGTCGGCAAGTAGAGGGGCACAGTTGGTTCCCATTGGGATGCAGACAGTCTGTTGAAAAACACGTCCTCCGAACGTTACAAATATGTTGTCAATCAAGAAATCAAGCATCTTGATAATATCGGTTTCAGAGAATTTTTTGTTCGAATCAGAGTGATTCTTTACAGAGTATGATTTACCCCTCCCTAAGACAAGATACTTGTATCTACGTTGGCCATTCTTTTTTATGAAGCAAAGTAATACCAACTCTTTCAATTTGTCTTTTAGTTTGGAATGTGGAATACTTGTGTAAAGAGTAGAAAAGTCAAATGTTTTAATACTGTTACAAGAACGAGAGTTAGATTGTATGTACTCTAAAAGATCTTTGGAATTTTTAAGTATCCACATCTGATTCACGCCACCTCTAGAATAGGCAGTTTCACAATAACTTTGAAGCCCGTCTTTGATTGCTGATAAAATAGATGTTAATAATTTAGAAAGAGGTTTCGTGGAGCACTTGGAAGACCCTGCAATATACCGTTTTTTGTAAGGACACTTATGTAGTTTAGGTATCCAATACAGTGATGGAAGATCCAGTTCTTCATCTTTGGTTGAAATACCAAAGGAACAAAGAACAGACCTATGATTATCCAGAATTTCCTCTTTGGTAAGTGTCGTGAGGGTATAGTATGAGTTTCCAAGTGAATTGTATATACCTAATTCGTTTATCAAGCAATCAATGTAGTGACTTTTACAGACAAAAACGATGTTATTTGGGGCTTTGTCTGCGGGGACAACAACATATTTATCATGGAGGTCGGATAAGTGTTTAGCAACATTTGGGTACTAATTTACTTTGAAATTAACTATAATAATTTCCTATTCCTATAACATATTTTTAACAATAAGGCCCTGCGTTGAATACATGTATAGCAATATAGACTATAAAATGCAATATTGGAAATACTAATACAAATTTCAAATCTTTTTACTGTCATCAGAACTCCGAAAAAACACACACTTTTTTATGGTTCAGATATGTTACATTTTTTAAAATAAAATACTCTACGATATCAACCAGGAGCATTTATCGTATTCATTTTTACTTGATGGACAGAATAGCATATTACAAGTACTTTGTCTGATAGCAATTTTAGTTCTTAAAATACCTTACTAAATTACTCTGGAATATTTAAATGTATTTTTCATATGTGCATCAGATTAGTTCTGATGCACATATTTACATACATTGATTAGCATCAGTTTCAGCTTTCAAAAAGTGCATTTGTCGATGGTATGGTAGTATGCTCATTCAGATTAATGCTTACGACCCTTTTGAACATCAAAATTCAATCAATATTAGCAAATTTTGTTTGGCCTCTCACTAAATGGAACTACAATAATTCATTGATATGTGGAAAATATTTGAATTTCTGTGTCAACAAAAAATGGGCTGCTTCTAATAATTAGGCACATTCAATGCATGTAATAAAATCGAATGGACCTAAGGACAAAACTGGCTTTAATTGTAGCATAATAATAGCCTCTAAAAAAAGTTTTTGGGTAATTTATTTTACTTTTTAGATAAAATTCATTCATCAGTTGTTATTGTATTTTAATAGTATATAGTAATGAATCTATTCAATTATAACTTTGTTTACGTATTATTATTTTTTCATAAAGTGTTAAATTCCTTCCTCTCTTTACGTATAATACACGGAAAACATTAAATCTTATTTCATGTTTTTCAACATATTTTATTATTCATATAATTGTATTAAATTGGTCGTAGGTCATTTGATGTTATAAATGTCCTACGATATCTATGTCTTTCATCTTATGACACATACTAATGTCATCCTTTATAATGTCCTAAACAACACTCCACAAACAAAGAGCTCTATCAAGTTAAAACTAACATATTAAACATAATCCAGATCATTGATTATAAAGTCCAGTTGGTTATTATTGTCAAACTATTCAGCAATTCTTTTACTTTTTTTAGTAGATGAAATTTATTTCTCTATTTCAAGGTCAACATCACCTTCGTATATTCATAAAGTGTTACAAGAAGCACCTTCAAACAGACCAGGAATCATAATTAAAATTAACAAAAATAATAAAGAACTATCAACTGCAGTTTGGATTGGAGAATTTTTATCTTTAACAATAAAAGGACCCGGTATGTGATTCATATTTTTACATGTATATAATGTTGTTCTTTCCTTTTTTACAAGACATGCCTTTTTATGATTATACACTGTAATGGATTTTATTCAACCGATAGATTATATTTCATTTTTGAATGTTACCAACCAAAAATTGTACCTTGAATATTCAAAATATCTCTCGTCTGGCGTAAATATAAAATTTTAATCCTGGTATCTATGATGAGTTTATTTACAACCACTGGGTCGATGCCACTGCTGGTGGAGATGTATTTCCCCGAGGGTATCACCAGCCTGGTAGTCAGCACTTATGTGTTGACTTGAGGTATCATTGATATGCTCATAATTATAAATTTACTGTTAACAAAATTTAGCATTTTTGAAATACTTAGGTATTTCTACCCAAGGAATAAATTACTTTAGCTGTATTTGACAAAACTTTTAGGCATTTTGGGTCCTCAATGCTCTCAACTTCGTACTTTATTTGACCATTTAACTTTTTTTAACCGAGCGTCACTGATGCTTGAAAAATCACTCTAATATGGAATATTGTTATATAGATGATAGCGAGTTCTATGAATTCAAATGGAAAAATAATTTATTTATGTTCACTCTGGATACGTTGCCCGCTTTATATCGATTCCAAACTTTAATCTGAGGATTTGAGCTTTATAATCAAAACTTATTTGGTATTAAGTTTGTCCCATATCAACAATAATTTAATTAATACTGCTGATATATTTTTAAAGACTTCACAATCTTAACTTTAACAACAATGAACACAGATGTATCCAATATGTATAGAAAAGCAAACAAGAAACATCATCAATGTAGACAATATTAAAATGAAGATGTGGTATGATTGCCAATGAGACAACTGTCCACAAGAGACCAAAATAACGCAGCCATTAACATCTATAGGTCACCGTACGGCCTTCAACAATGAGCAAAGCCCATACCGCATAGTCAGCTATAAAAGGCCCCGATAAGACAATGAAAACAATATAAACGAGAAAACTAACGGCCTTATTTATATAAAGAAATGAACGAAAAACAAATATGTAACACATAAACAAACGACAACCACTGAATTACAGGTCCCTGACTAACAATTTGTTTTCCTTGATTTACCTTAAAATTGAAATAGAAAGGCACAACTGTTTTTTTCATTCATTAAATTAATAAAAACCATCATAATTTATGGTTAATTTCTGATTTCAGCAAACACCAGAGTTATTCCTATGGGATGTAACGCTGCAAGCAATAATTATTTTTACCTTCTGTGGAACAAGTGAGTATGCTTAAAAAAATAAGTTAACGTTCGTGGATATTTGCTTTTATGTAACTAATGTTTCAAAATTCTATACAGTCAAAGTCGTCTATCTAACGCTCTATGGCCTTTCATCTGAATTTTTTGACGATTCTTATTTGAACAATGACACAAAATTCCTCCGTACATATCGAAGTATTTAATTTTGTAGATATTGCAGACTTTGTGGTCTTTATATCTGGGTATTATACACAGTTATTACAATGTTTGAAAATAATAACCATAATTCACCATTGAAATTAAAGATCTGAGAATTTCACATTTGTAAACAATCTCAGAAGTTAGCTCCTCTGATGTCATACACAAGAATGTTGAATGGAAACAGGAAATGTGTCAGCGAGACAACAATCAGACAAAAGAGCAGAACACAGGCCGAGGCAACCAATAGTCTAAAACGTACGAGTGAAATTCCCCATTCGTAGTTTTACGATAGTTTCAGAAATGTATACTAGCTCATCGAAACATACGACACACTAAATGCTGAAACATACAAATGATGGATGTTGTTACAACGTTCAATAACAATTGAAAAATTGTAGAAAATGATGTAGCTAATTTCATTTTCTACTTTATATAGATATGAAAAGATGTGTAATGATTGCCAATGAGGAAACTCTCCATCCAAATGGCAATTTGTAAAAGTAAACAAATATACATCAAATTACGGTCTTCAACACGCAGCCTTGGCTTACACCGGACAGCAAGCTATAAAGAGTCCCAAAATTACTTGTGTAAAATATTTAAACGGGAAAACCAAAGGTCTAATCTATATAAAAATCGATAAACAAGAAACACTTATGAACCACATCAACAAACGACAACTAGTAAGACTTTGCAATATTAGTAATATGTGTACAATTTTTGCAATAATTTTATGACAAGTTAAAATTTCAGTGCCGATCAAATACTTTTGAAAAGAAATATGACCTTCGGAAATATTTTAAATTATTACCTTTGGACAAGTAAAATATGTACAACGCGGGGCGCATAGGAAGTCATATATTTTTCAATGGAGAGCAACGTTTTTTTGTGTTAAGCAATGATGTAAAAACATTTTTACGATGGTTTTGTGTTTATACGCTGAATTTTATCATTCAATATTTCAGCACTATATGTAGATCCTTTGATAAGGCTATAATGGGGGATACATGGACACTTGGTAGTGAATCAATATCGATAGATATGTATGCCTTTCGTTTTGTTGATTCAAGTCGTGTTAGAATTGAATGCTCCGTTTATATTTGTCCATCATCAGATTCAGCATGCATCAGTGCAGTAAACGTATGTATTTTTCCAAAAAAAAACCGAAACGTTAAGTTTATCCTTAAACCATTCAGTTTATTGCCCGATTACTTGAAGCAAAGATCCCATATTTACTGTTTGGTTAATTCAAGCCCGTTTAACATATATTTAACTGAAGGTAAAATAAATCTAAAATAAGCAATATTTGAAGAAAATTATTAAGATGACCACCAGCTTCAAAGGCTATTACAATGTCCCCTTTTAATTGACAATCAGGTTTATAACCCTGGTTATTTTTACACCAACATAATTTGTGGCAGGAATTCAGGACAAAGAGGTGGTCTTACTGTTACCCTCTCCTAACTTTGGCATGCATGGAAAAAGATTAGACCAACACAATTATTATACTACATGTTAGCATGTAAAATTTGTATCAACCAATGTGAGAGAGATAATTTACTATTTCACATGACTCAACGGTAGATTTTTGTTAATACCAACCTCTCTTCCAGACCATCAACATATCGATAACTAAAGGGCAATGTATTCAGTGTAAATCAATGATTTTAAAAACAATACTCAAAGATTGGCTTTTTAAACTTTTTTGGATTCGAGCGTCACTCATGAGTCTTTTGCAGACGAAACGCGTCTGGCGTATATACTAAATTTAGTCCTGGTATCTATGATGAGTTTATTTACAACCACTGGGTCGATGCCACTGCTGGTGGAGATTTATTTCCCCGAGGGTATCACAAGCCCAATGTTAGCACTTTTTGTGCTGACATGAATTGTCATTTAAATTTACTGTTTACAAATTTTTGACTTTTTTTTAAAAACTAAGGCTTTTCTACCTCAGGTATAGATCACCTTAGCTGTATTGGGCAAAAAATTTAGGAATTTCGGTCCTCAATGCTCTTCAACTTCGTACTTTATTTGGCCTTTTAAACTTTTTTGTATTCGAGCGTCACTGATGAGTTTTTTGTAGACAAAACGCGCGTTTTATTATTAATATTGCCCTCAAAACTTTATGTAAGACAGTAAAAAAAAATCTTCCTTAACTTTGTTATTTTTCTAATGACTGTTATGTTGTTTTGTACATGATGTAATAATTATTTATTTTTAATATAACGTTAAAAAGAAAATAATGACAGAACATTCAGTATCTTAATATTTTCAAAAAATACACAAAATAAGAGGTAAGAGGTCGATTGAGCAGAATTTTACCCGAGTAAACGTTTACAACCGAAGCGAACACATGTTTACTCGGGCAACAATCTGTGCTTTATCACCCACTCAGTTAAGTGTTATCTGTATAATGTCTTTTGTTATCTTATGTTAATCGTTGTTTATAAGATGTGTAAGTTTATATATATCAAGTGTAATTTTAAGGAAAGTGAATTCATATTGTATGTTAAATTATTAATTTAAGTTTCATCATGGTTATTATTTAAAATTGTTCCAATAGATATGAACCAAGAATAACTAATTGTCAACATAACGCTTTTTTAAAACTGAATATAAATTGTGGCATTGCAAAAAACTTCCATCAGACTCTTACTTTGAAATGTTTATAAGTCCCTGATTCGTTCTAAGAAACACATCATTCCAAATTTATTTGAAAGGACCATATTGTTCATATAATGAAGTACACACTCATTCATTTTTCTAACATTTGTTCTTTTGTTATAGACATGTCAGTCACAAGCCAACAGACGGAGACGTAGCTCAAAAATAGAACCTCACACTCTGCAAAAATACAACGAAGATACATCATCTGTATCATTTACTGTTGTTGATCGTTTTGATGGTGCAAATGGAAGTACAGGTATTAAACCCTTTTCTAATTGCAATTTAAAAGCACACAACTGTTACTATTTGTAAAGTTTGCAAGAAAACCCGTGTCTGTACATAGCAAGGTATTTGTATAATTATACGCGTACTCAGAGAAATGATAGCGAATGAATAAGCTTTTTTATTTAAAAACTGTTTAATTTTACACGTTGGTAATCATCATGAGAGATGAGTAAAAAATAGTGGCGAAAAATTCAAAATGAAACATTTAATATCATAAGTAAAACAATAACTGACATGGCTTTTGCTTATATAAAAAATTTCCGACAGACAAACGATACACAAACCGGAAGCCAAAACAACTAAAACTTAGAGCAACGCAAACCCTATAAAAACATTTCAGGTGACCTCAGATGTTTCCGAAGGGTAAGCAGATGGTGCTCTATATTTGGCATCCTTCGTATTGCATTTTATTAGTACAAACAAGCGATAAGTATAATTCGGCAGGTCTAAGTTCTGGACAAAAGGGCAATGAACAAATAAAACATGTTCGTTGTCATCTGTGAAAAATTGAGATAAACTTAATCGACTGTACAGTTCTGAACATTGAATTATGTATTGTTTAAAAGACGGAATGTATCTCTAATATTCTCGTAACCCCTTCCTATATACAAGATGATAAGACGTACTGTTTGAATAAGTCACCTTTTCAAGATTGTAGATATATGGAAAGGGCAGGTAATTATCCAGATAATATAGGAAAAGGTTACATTTTTTTTAATACATTTGTATGCAAGACTAGTATATGAAAAGGTAGATATTTTTAAAATCCAAATTATATGAAAAGGTTGGTGTAACTGACCTTGGCGGCACCCTATCAATTAAGTATAGAGGCGCCCACTCCCCAGTTAATATTAAATTATTGTTTACAGTCGGAAACCGAGTTGATATTAAAGGAAAGAATGGAATTATATGTTCATTTGTCAGTTGATAAATTTCAATTGTTGACATCTGTTTCTATGTTCTTTAATAGTTTAATGAATGTGCCCAATTAAGGATTTAAAAAAAAAACTTATTAAATTATTGAATTGAGCTTTGATATTTTTGTCAACTTTTAAACTATAGAAATTTTTCATCATATAGTCAATTGTAGTAGGTTCAAATTCACGTCTATCTTTATTGGGCATAAGCATAAATTCCACTGAAAAAAAAACACATTCCACAGAAAAATAATAGATTTATCTTTGAAGCATCAATTTCATCTCTGCCCCCGGTGACAGTTTATAAAAAAAAATTAGGTAATAACTTCATCGAAAGGAAAAATTCGAGTACTCCTTTTTAGATCAGACGTTTTTGAGATGACTATTCTGTCTTATAAACGTACAAAAGAAAAATATCTAATGCGTAATCTCTCTCCAGATTCTATTTTTATATATATATATATATTTAGGCTGTAGGTTGATACAATAACAAAATTGACAGTACTAAAAGATGATATGTATGACGAAAGTAAAATACATTTCTAATTAGTAAAAACAACAGAGTAGATCAGAGTGGGTATGTTAGAATAACAAATTTTTACTAAAAGTTCTTGACGACAAAATTTTCTGATGGATCTTAAAAATAAATATCTTCAAAAATAAACTCTTATAATTTTTAGTGTGTCCCTCCACGAAACATGTAATGTGAATTTTGTAAAATCTTTTTTGAACTGTCGAAAATTACCATGACACCTGATCAGACAAAAGTTTTAAGTTGAGCATACACATAAAATACATTAAATGAAGCTCGATTTCTGGTAGATACATTTGAGATCTATTGAAATAACAAACAGGCCTACTCGACAAACAGTTGTTGTTATGGTTTTTGCATGCACATAATTATAGGCATGTTCCTTCAATTTAGTTCACATCTATCCTAAACAACCTGTCTGGATCTTTATAGATGTGTAACATACACGACACGATTAGGTCTTTCTTTAAAATCGATTTTACTTTTCGAACTTTTTTTATCAGAGCGTCACTGGTAAGTCTTGTATTGGCGACACGTTCGTCTGGCGTAATAAATTTTAAACTTGGCACTTTTTGTTAGCTAATATTCGCGTGTTTCTCTGTCCTATATGTTATCCCATTAACCTGTATTGTAGTCATGTCATGTAAAGTTGTCATTTTAATGTATATGAAACATTCTCATAAAAGCGGGCGTATGCCACAAAACCAGGTTCAACCCACCATTTTTCTTATTAAAATGTCCTGTACCAAGTCAGGAAAATGTCTATTGTTATTTATTAAGTTCATGTCTGTGTGTAACGTTTTGTTGTTGTGTTTCTGTTGTGTCTTAGTTCTCCTCTTATATTTGATGTGTTTCCCTCAGTTTTAGTTTGTAACCCGGATTTGTTTTTTTCTCTCAATCGATTTTTGAATTTCGAACAGCGACATACTTCTATTGCCTTTATTTATTTTGGTCCCATCCAACTTAAACAGCTTTGTCTCAAATATCAAACAAACATAAAAGACGTTATTGCTCATGTTGCTGTAAGATCTAGAAAACGGAAAACCAATCACATTTATGTTAATTTAATCGTCAACAATGTTCTATATTTCATAGTGTCATCACTTTTTACCAATTATATGTTCGTTTCATTGTTTAGACTCTTTATTATAAAAAAAAAAGGTATTATGTGTTATTCTTTAAAATAAAATAAACAGTGTTTCTAAAACAGTTATTTGATATTCCATGTTTTTCCCTAATCCCTTTGATAAAGCTGATATATGAATACTTATTTGTGTCGTCTTATTTTCAGGAGTATCTGGGAACATGATTATGTATCTTACATCAGTGATTATCACCATGTGTTGCCTTGGACGAGCGTTATAACATAAAATACATTAGATTTTACAAAACAAATGGCACTTATCACTTGTGATTTACTTCTGATGTATATATGTGCTATTACATTGTCAGCAATAAATTCAAATGGCTTGTTTTGTTTGTTCTATATGAATTATTATTTTTCAGCTCTGTAGTGCTTTATTTATATCCCCTTAGTATTGGTTAAGAAAATAGAAAAACAGAAAAACAGAAAATGTGGTATGATTACCAATTTGACAACTCTTTACAATAGAAATGCCACAGACAATAACAACTATAGAACACCGTACGACCTTCAATAATGAACAAAGCCCATATCGAATAGTCAGCTATGAAGTGCCCCGAAATTACAAATGTATAACATTTCAAAAGAGAAAAGAAGCGGTCTAATTAATGCACAAAAGATGATTGAAAAACAAAATAATATGCAACAAAGCAACAAACGACAACCACTGAATTACAGGATCTCGAATTTGAACAGTCATGGACATACAGGATGTGGCGGGGTTAAACATGTAAGGAGGATTCCAACCATCCCCTAATTGGAGACAGTGAATTAACAGTACAATATAAGAACGAACTATATCAATCAGTTGAAAAGGGCTTAACTTAGATTGATACAAACAGATATACGTAGTGGATGTGGCCAAGTACTTGTACATCACCGACAAACAGAATGATAATACCACTGCATGTATAAAAAAAACAAAAGTATTATGTTTATGAAAAAAATAAAGATGTAGTATGATCGCCAATAAGTCTATTGTCAACGTATATTTGTTTGGCTAGTAACCATGGTAACATATCCCCAATAAAAAATTTATGATCAATACCATGATATATGTTTCTGTTGAAACAAAATACTCTTTACCATTCAATCTGTTAAGAACAAAACTGTAATACTTTTGTTGCAGTGGAAAGAATGTTCAAGAATGTTGTTTTTGTTTTTTTGTTTTGTTTTTTTCCTTCTTGTACTTTTTTATGAAGTTCCTTTTATTTCATGACATTATACGCCATAACCAAAATGAAGTATATTATAGCTCTATAGGTCACTATAAAATCGTCAATTATGAAAAAATCATGTATAGTCAGCTTTATAAAAGGTCCAATGACTAAATGTAACAGAATGTTTACACGATAAAACCAAATGCAGAATTTATTATAAAAACAATCGACGAAAATAGAACAGACTGGAACAAACATGATATTCAATATTGTTTTACTCTGAAATATAACACTTAACAAAAGATATTATAATTTAATATCAGAGTTGACAAGAAATGATTGACCGATACATTAAGTAATTCTAGCATTAACATTGTGTACTTTTTCATTTGAAAATTTTAACAAAGATTGGTTACCTTTGATTTTGACAAAGTTTCATTACAGAATTACAAATCAGAACCATTATGATGACTTCATCAAATGAATGCGTCACAAATAATTCTTATGTAGGCGGAAAGGGCATCTTGCGAGCAACATTTTATGCCTGGTGTCTATGATTGTATGAATATGCATCTCAATCTGGCACTTTACATGTATTTTGAATATTCAAAACTATGTTGTACGTAAAAGATAATGCTTTATCATGTAGATTAAGACCTGATTAAGAATTATTTATGACATACCTAAATATGATTCGGTTTCAAATACGTTTCCTATAAACAACCACGTTATCATATAGTTAATCATTGGTACGTCTTTTTCATATTACATATTATGAAGCAAGGAATGTTTCCCTATACAAGTGGTCTCTACTTCCTTATAGTGCCCATGGTCCCCGGTTATCTGGTTTTTCTTTAAATTTCGTTGTTCCCTTAATCTTCAATTATTGTTTCTTTAAAAACTATTATAGTTACCGGGTTTAAACAAACAGCTATACTGTTTGCAAACTGCGGGAAGGTATCAAAATTGAAAGTCACATGGTTACATTTGTAAAATAATGCTCACAGCGTACTTCAATTGACAAAGTGATGAATATGATAGGACATTAATTTCAAATGAACCATAACTTATATTCCCCTCGCCAATTTGAGTTTTATTTGGATATACACTTCTTTTTTATAATTCAACGTCTTTTAATGCTGTTAATTTCATATAATGTTGAACATGTTCTATACAGGTATGAGCCCTCAAAATTTAACCCCAATCGGATTCAATTGATGTGTTGCAAATTATTTTTGAATACTAGTATTATAGTAGTCTCATATTTAAACTAAAATTCTTATGCCTGTCTTAAAAACAAGTATTGCTAGATAATAACATTGCACATTCCGATAATGCAAATACATGTAATACACGCATGCCAAAATTTTAACAGGTAAAAAGGTAATATCAAACTGCTGGTGGAGTTTTGATTCCCAGAGGGTATCACCAGCCCAGTAGTCAGCACTTCTGTGTTGACCTGAGTTATTTTTTATCTGTTCATAATTTTAAATTAACTGTTAACAAAACTTTGAATTTTGAAATACTACCTCAGTAATAGATTACCTTAGTTATATTTTACAAAACTTTTAGGAATTGTTGGTCCTCAATGTTTTAACTTCGTACTTTATATGTTTTTTTAAAGATTTTTTATTAGAGCGTCACTGATTGGTGTTTTGTAGACGAAACGTGCGTCTAGTGTTTATACAAAATTTCAATCCTGATATCTATGATGAGTTTATTCACCAAATGTTATTAAAGAAGAGGGACGAAAGATACCAAAGGGACAGTCAAACTCACAAATCTAAAACAAACTGACAACGCCATGGCTTAAAATGAAAAAGACAAACAAACAACAGCACACACGACACAACATAGAAAACTAAAGAATAAACAACACGAAACCCACCAAAAAACTAGGGGTGATCTCAGGTGCTCCGGAAGGGTAAGCAGATCCTGCTCCACATGCGGCACCCATCGTGTTGCTTATATGATAACAAATCCGGTAAATAGTCTAATTCGGTAGGTCACATTCAGGAAAGGAAAGGGGATTGTAGTTACGACGTAAGGAAAATATCCGATATCATTTGTGATACGGTTATTCCATAACAGTCAACCAACTCGTGATGGCGTCCGTAAAATTTACGAAGGGATGATTTCAACTTCACCATTTGGAACTCTTGGTTTAATAGCTTCCTTGTGAGCAGCAACCCTCTATCAAGAAAATCATGATAGGAAATGCAAGCACGGGAAAATCGTATCAATTGGGAGATATATACCCCGTATGCAGGTGCTGCTGGAATGTTGCTACTTAGAAATGGAAAGTTCATAATTGGAAAGCTGAAATCATCTCTTTTGTCGTAAAGTTTTGTTTTCAACCGACCCTCATTGTCAATTTCTAAATGTAAGTCAAGATATGAGGCCGACTTAACTGTATCTGTAGTATCCTTTATCTCTAGCTCGATTGGATAGATGCGTTCCACATAGTCACCAAATTTTGAATTATTTAGTGAAAGAACATCATCTATATAGCGAAAAGTAGAGTTAAAGGATAGTGCTAACTTCTTATCTTTCTTCCTAAGAAGTTCCTGCATGAAGTCAGCCTCATAATAATAAAGAAACAAGTCGGCAGGTAGAGGGGCACAGTTTGTTCCCATTGGAATGCCGACAGTCTGTTGAAAAACACGTCCTCCGAACGTAACAAATATGTTGTCAATCAAGAAATCAAGCATCTTGATAATATCAGTTTCAGAGAATTTTTTGTTCGAATCAGAGTGATCCTTTACAAAGTAGGATGTATCCCTCCCTAAGACAAGATACTTGTATCTACGTTGGTCATTCTTTTTTACGAAGCAAAGCAATACCAACTCTTTTGATTTGTCTTTTAGTTTGGAATGTGGAATACTAGTGTACAGAGTAGAAAAGTTAATTTAAATGTTTTAATACTGTTACAAGATGAACGAGAGTTAGATTGTATGTACTCTAAAAGATCTTTGGAATTTTTTAAGTATCCACATCTGATTCACGCCCCCTCTAGAATAGGCAGTTTCACAATAACTTTGAAGCCCGTCTTTGATTGCTGATAAAATAGATGTTAATAATTTAGAAAGAGGTTTCGTGGAGCACTTGGAAGACCCAGCAATACACCGTTTTTTGTAAGGACACTTATGTAGTTTAGTAATCCAATACAGTGATGGCAGATCCATTCTTCATCTTTGGTTGAAATTCCAAAGGAACACAGAACAGACCTATGATTATCCAGGATTTCCTCTTTGGTAAGTGTCGGTAGGGTATATGTTGAGTTTCCAAGTGAATTGTCAATACCTAATTCGTTTATCAAGCAGTTAATGTAATGTACAAAACCGATGCTGTTTGGGGCTTTATCTGCGGGGACAACAACATATTTGTCATGGAGGTAGGATAGGTGTTTTGCAACATTTGGGTCTTTAAAGATTGACGTAGCATGGGCATTGATAGACCCATTCAGTTTCTTAATTCTAATTTGTATCAACGACCTCACTGCCTTAATCCATTCGGAAAGAGTGTCTACGTCTTCCTTCTCGCGTTTAGCCCATTGCCTGGCATAGTCCTCAATTGAATCCATCAAAATTTTAAAGTTGAATTTCGAATTGATGGATTTAAGCTCACGATATTTCGGACCTTTCGATAACACATTTCGTAGATAAATGTTATTAACAATGTTGAGGTCACCGGTAATAACGTATTAACCTATTATTAACCTATGTGTCTATATAGGCCCAATTTTGTACTATCTTCAATAAGCGTATTAACACAATAGAAAATTGTGCTTTAAATGATTAACAAAAGTATGTGACACATTCTCAAAATTCAGCTCGTTACTCGATAATTTATAGATCAATAATAAACAGATGTGTAACAAAAATCTTTCTTAATATGCTGCAAAACAATGCATTCTGATAAGTTCAGTGTTAATGTCATACAATTCACCTAGTGAACCATGGTATAGAAACATTTATTTTCAAACAAATTCTTATCACACACTATACTATAGATCACCTTAAAAAATATTACAAAACACTATCATGACTGTATTCTCTACTTGTTATCGATCATGCGCATAAAGCTTTGTCGGAAATACCCATGGTTAGCGACCATTACTGGAATTTAAAAGCGGAAACAGTTTTAAAAGCTGCCAATTGATATGATGTGGCTTCTTTTTATGATTGACCGGTAAATTACATTGTAATATGATCCGCGACTACTTTATTTATATTGAGTCATTTTCATCTTGTACATATTCAATGTCTAAGTGCTTCTTTGTGAGGTTCTGTGAATTTTATACAACACAGAAATCAACAATTAACTGAACACGAACCAGTGCATTATGAAACGCCTTACGGTGATCAGTCTTTATATAACTAACAAAATACATAACAAAAAACGAACAGCCTAGTGTTAGCTGATAAATTTAAACAAAACGTATTTATAGCAGATAGATAACAAAAACGAAAATACTATTAATGTGTAATGGTTAAGTGCACAAATAATGTTGCTGAGTAGAAAATGGTTGTCAATGTTCAACCTTTACCTAACTTGGGACAGTGATGTAACCAAACGTCATCTGTACATACTGTACATGTTTAAATGTCTTGAGATATCAGATCGAACGTTAGCACAAACAAATAGTTTACAAGAATATTCATGGTTAATTAAAAATACTGCGTGGCCCAAAATCATCTGAAGGATAAACATTTAACATCAAAACATTCACGATGTACTTAAATATCAAATTATTCACCTCCAACAAATAGTCCCTTTTGTGCAATATATTAACTCATAAGTATCACATGTAGACTGCAGTATAAAAAAAATATCAATAAATCTAAATAGCAATATGTTGGATTAATGATTACACTATTGAAAATTAGATCTTTCTACAATGTTTTAAAATTGAAAGGCCTAACATTATATATGCACTTTCATAGGTCTATAATCTGTTGATACCTGTATCTTGGGATTGCACAAGGTCATGTTTTCTCTCTTGGTTATGACGTCTTTAAACTAAATCCAGTGGATGTTGAATGTGTACTGATTTTAATTTTGTCTTAGATGCATGAATTTTTTTTTATTTGTTATTGGCTATGAACTATGTCAGTAGCTACCAGATCTGTACTAATGTTGAATTAATTATCAAACTATTGAACATCAGATCTTTCTACAATGTTTTAAAATTGGAAGTCCTTATAATATATATGCACTTTCATAGATATTCAATCTGTCGAAACCTATATCTTGGCATTGCACAAGGTATTGTTTTTGTTTGACTGTTTATGACGTCTTAAAACTATATCCATTGGATGTTGAATGTGAACTGATTGATAATTTAGTTTTAGATGTATGAATTGTTCTATTAGTTGTTATTGGATTTGAACAAATTGTCAGTAACTCTCGGCCATGTTCACTCTGTGTTTCTGTTAGATGTTTTTCTATTTGTATCCATCTGATGTATCAAGACTTGTTATTTTACTTTTTTGGATAGTTCGTTCTTATGTTGTACTGTTACTTCACTGTTCCAGATTCGGGGAAAGTTGGGACCCAACATGTTTAAACCCATCACAATCTGTTTGTATGTGCCTGTCCCAAGTCATGAGCCTAGAATTCAGTGGTTGTCGTTTGTGGCTGTGATACATATTTGTGTTAGTTCATTTTTATACATTATATGGGCAAATATTTTCTTCGTTTGACAAACAATGTTTGAATTGTTTCACATTTGTTATTTGGACACTTTTTACTGCAGACTGTGTGGTATTTCCTCTGCTCATTATTAAAGTTCGTACGATGTCCTATAATGATTGTTTAAAATATCTGTGTCATTTGGTCTAATGTGAAGAGTTGAACAGTTTTATATTGATATTATAATTCAATAGCTATATAAACAACATACAGTGCGGTATCACGTTTGTTGTGAGATCTCTGCTGGTAAAGTCAAACTTTCAGAAGAGATTTTTTTTAATGGATATTGAAATCCGTTATGTTTAGGTTTTCTTTTGCAGCAGGACACTCATATCCTTTTGAATAATATACGGTACTGGTAATGTACACCCTTAACACTTTTCAGAATTGCATTGGTAAATAGAGTAAACCCTTTATGTTTTTACACAAAAACTTGTACTTTTAATATAACCTTTGGTTGAAATACATTGTAGGATCCTTTGATCCAGAACCTCCATCTGAAGACTGGGAATTAAACATACTTTTAGATGACATAGCACAGGGGATTACTGAAGAAGATCTCAAACGATTAAAATCATATTGTATAGGTAGAAATGAAACTAAATATGCTAAAAATTGTTAGAATATCATTGTTTATGTCCTTAAACAAAAGCTAGGAGTATGTGATAGCTATATGTATGTAGGATATTAAATTTTTTCTACTCAACATAATTTATGAAATAAATAATGCTTGATTTTTCAACTAGGTTTTTTGCAAACGTTTTGAAATATGTGTAAAAATTTCAATCTCATTTTTTTATGACCATGCTGCACTAACAGGCATGTACTCCGGCTAAAGCAAAACTCTTAGAAATCGAATGTTTTAATGTTTTTATGGTATATACCCTCTTACCTGTTATTATTTTACATTTTTACTCATTTAGGTGGACCTGGTAAACGAACTCTTTCGGAAATGAAAGATGCTATGGATCTTTTCACACATTTACGACAGACTCGCCGGCTTACAAAAGACAACCTCATTGTACTTCAGTCGATGCTGTTTCATTTACACAGAAGAGACTTACAGAAAAAGGTTGTTGAATATGCGAGAAGGCTTGGAAACGTGTTACACTTCTATAATCCAACGGACCAACCAGGTAGTTTTTAACTTATTCTTTTGTTTTGATTTGGCGATTAGGTTCCTAATTTGATGGTTTGACCATATTTTTTTTTACATCTGTGTATAAGTTATATCAATTTTAATGAATTTAGTTTGATGTTTCATATATACATTATATATTTAAAATAAACATGCTAAAAACAGTTAATAAAAAATAACAATGTATATTTCTTGTAAATTTATGCACAAAGTTTGTCGAACTCTAGTTTTCATCTCTTATTCTGGAACCATTGAAAGTGGATTTTTGTTAGTTCTTGGATTATAAAATAAAAGTTAAAGAAAGGATTTCATTTACTGTATTGCATCTTGTGAAATATTTTTGAGAACTGGCTGAATGCATCAAAAAAAAATCGCGTTATTCGTGTTTGTTTCGCGCATAAATCAATAAAAACTGTTTAAATGTTTTCAAATCCGTTGCATTTATGTGAAAACTTTTTATTTAGAAAACGGCTACCAACATTTGACAGTCCATGTAGAAGGAAGCGTCAATTTTGACAGAATCAAATTAGAGAAACTTAGAGATGGAGTTGCTAGACTTCTATGCATACCTCCTCAATTTGTTGTTGTAGATGGTATTGAACCAGGGAACAGCTTCTGATAACATTTTCAATTGCAGAAGAGTATATTGATTTTGTTTTTGAAATGCAGCAAGGCGATTCAGATTACATTATAGCCGAAGGTGTCGACTTTGTAAAAGTTAAAGAAAAAGTAGTCGACCTAAAATGTAAGATTTGTTTTGCACTCTATGACTTATATGCATGCTTTCCGTATAATTTGTGGATATCTGTATGCCATCTTTTACCAATATCAAAAAGCTGATACAAGTAGGGTTACATTTGATGATTGTGAAAAAAGGACTTGTTGTAAGATAAGTCATTGGCTATGTTTTAAGACGGAGGTATATTGGCATAAAAATTTCAGTTGCATACAAGTATGTATTTTTAGTAAATCTCTAGACAGGCTTTGAAATATTATAGTTAAATTTGCGATATATTTCAATTTACTATTTCGTTCATATAAACGTAGTTTATCGATTTGCAATCATTAAATTCATACCATTAGTTCTAATGCTACAAAAATAGCAATATCTTAGGAAAACAGATATCGAAATGAATGGAGATAATCGGATGTATAGATGTATATTAGTACATACATCCGTATCGTTCCTTAAATCTTTCATCTGTACTGAGACATAAGTAAAATACCAGAAATTATTGAAAAAACAGTATGTAGACATTCACTTTACATTATTATACCTACAGCTTTGTTATAAATTCAAACATTTAAAAATATTTATTTTTAGATTATGCCAATTTTCATGAAATATTCAGTAATCATCTGAAGATACATGTTTTGTGTCTTATCGTAACCGTCACAAATGCGATTGTCAAGATATCTTCCAAAACTATAATACGACACACTGTATAACCTACCAATTCCTTATTTTAACAAATCTTGGAAATGATAATAAAACAAAACAAACACTTTTAAGTTTGATTCAGAAAAAATTATAACATTATATTGAGAAATGAGTAGAACTTATTTAAGAGATAATGCAAAATTAAAGAGTTTATAGATCATCTACGATCAGATCAATGAAGAACTAACAAACTTACTAGAGCCCCATTTTGATATAACGTTATCAGATGTTTTCATTTAGCAATATTGGGAATTTCTCTGAGTCAAACATAGTTTTGTAAGTCAAATATTCCATTTTTTAAACGTTCAACTGTTAAACTAATCCAAAAAGCATAACGATAAAAGAGTATCAATAATAAAAAGAAATAAAGATATGATTGACCAGATACAACATGACAAATTGACAAATAACAAAATGCATTCTACATGAATACAATTATTCATATGCATTGTTTAAATATATATCCTAGCTCTATCAGAATATTCCCTTTATTGTTCCATATGGTAGATTCGCCATATGGAACAATAAAGGGAATATTCTGATCATATCTTGCAGTTGAAGCAAACTGATGTAATGCAAAGATACCCGATTTATAACATATACGTAACAGGAAAAAAAATTAGCAGTTGCTCATTTCTTTTTAAACTTTTGTTGAAATGAAACAGACTACATATCAAAAACTATTTAAAAAAAATGTTACTTAACTAACTTTTATTTTGGATCATTTTAGGCCTGTATTGTTCTATTTACAAAATGTATGTTTATATTTTGTCAAATTCACAATTTATATACGGTTATTTTATACATTTAATAACTTCATTCTTAACATGAGTCTTTAAAATAAACATTAACCAAAAAATGTTCTAATGCTCATTATAAACTTTTGTATTAATGCATAACCAAAAACATTTTCTGTTAGATTCATATAGTGGTACTAAGTCTTTATGAGTCAGTTGTTTGTTTCTTTTGTGACTTATCTACAATGTTTTCGCGATACCACATAATCTTATCAGATAGAAACTTTTATATTTTGCTAGGCCTGCAGAAAGAACAATCTAGAGAAGACGTCCTGGCAATAAAGCATGAAATGCAGTCATTTACAAACAGAATTCGAGTTTTGGAATCAGATTTAGATAATAATCAGGCTCAACTGATTAAAGTGGAAAGAGAAAAGAAGTTGTATAAAACTGAAAATTCAAAATTAAAACAAACTTGCAAGACAAATGCGTTTATATCAACAATGGTGAAAACATTGTGGTATTATGTGCTTTATATCAAAATCTTCAAACCATTTGAAAAACTTTCTACGAAGGCAGCATGTGCTTATTTTCATGTTATGCTTAAGGAAACGCGACGACTAAACTATGATTCTAATGTTCTGAGAGAGTTGATAGAAGCTAATACAATGATGATAAAGGCAAAAGTTTCAGAAGATACGTGTATTCGCTTTACGAGGTGCAATATACAACTTCAAGCAATGGCGTCAAAGATTAATTTCTTGGAATATGAAAAAGAAAAACTTGCGTTTTATCTGAAGATTGGAGAGCATGCTCCTATTTTGTCTCAAAAAGAAGACTTTTGGTTGAAAACACTAGAAAGACCTTTCTTTCCACCAGGAATGCCAATGTCTGGTTATTTCTCAGGTAATATTGATGAGATTACTTTATAAATAAGAGACTGTGGTGTGCGTTCCTAAGAGACAACGCTCCATCCAAGTAACAATGGATTATAAAAGGTCAACAAATATTTGTCATTTATTTTTTTCTGTAATAAACTGATCCTGCTTTTTATTGGTTGGAATAATTCAGAAATAAATAGAGATATCAAAGGGTTATTTAAAGCGATTAAGGTAAAAGTCACTGAACACACAAATTCGTTTTGTATGTTTAAAAAAGACACAACTCTCACATTGAATAGTATACATTTTCGACTGATTTTTATCATTCAAACTGGTTTAATTTGAAACCGAGTGCATGGACCTCTATTTTTAAGAACGACATTTTGTTTCATTTTGCAAAGATTATGTGAAGCAAATTTTATAAAACTGTAAATAGTGCAATTTTTTTAATGTTGATAAATATACAGCAAAAAATTACGTTTTTTTGCTCAATTCATGACCATTTGATAAATATGAGTTAAAAATGCATAAATATTTAGGATACTTAAAATACAAAAATTACAAACTATTTAACAAAAAACAATTTGTGTTTATCTTTTAAAACAAAAAAGTTGTGACTTTCTTTCGAAAGGGAAAATACGGCGACAAATCCGAATTTTGAGCAAATATACAAAATTTCGAACTCATTTAATTCAAAAAGTAGCGCATAAAGGTCTATTTTTTATTACATATTTGATTTAATTAGGCAAAAAAATAGCTTATATGGAAATTTTCATCAAACTATAAATACGGGTTCAAAACTGTATCGTGTGCCCTTAAAATAAACAGGGGAGTATCTTGTGTTAATGTGATAATTGGCGTAATCAAAGTTTATTAAAGGTGACGAAAATGTGATCATTGTTAAAACCAAGGGAAAATAAACCTTCAATGAACGACACAGATCAACGACGACTCGATCTCTAGTCTTAATACATTAATTTAAAAAATCTGTAATCATGTGTTAAGAAGGAATACGTATTGTGTTTAAATTTCATTTACATTGGTACAATAATACTTTTTTTAATTTGTAAATTAAATTGAGAATGGAAATGGGTAATGTGTTAAAGAGACAACAACCCGACCATAGAACAGATAATAGCAGAAGGTCACCAACAGGTCTTCAATGCAGCGAGAAACTCCCGCACCCGGAGGCGTCCGTCGACTGGCCCCTTAACAAATATATATATACTAGTTCAGTGATAATGAATGCAGCTCATTTGTGGGCTAAATGTCACTTTTCATCAGCATACATTTAACCAATATAAATTTCTTAAACGCCATTTCATATTGTTAATTCCATTGTTATTCCTATTTCAAATTTTCTAGCGACAATTGAACTTTCCGATCCAGATCTTCATATTATATTGACAAAGCTGTCTAAAGAACTGTCAAAAAAAGAGAGAAATATCTTGCTACAAGTCTTGCCAGACGGGGAAAAAAGAAAACTAGAAAAAACGCCAAACACCTTCTTACAGTCACTTTGGGAAAAAGAGAAACGAAGGTCAAATGGTCGAACAAATTTAGGTAAATTTTATTACTTAATATGTAAGAATGACAATTCTGTTTTATGTTGTGAAACCTTAAGGCAGTGTTGAAAACTATATATTTATTATCCTGCAACTTGTTAGACTTTTACATAGGATGATTTCTTCGCATTTTCATAGAGCGAATTGTGTAGGAAATCATGAATATAAACAATATATAACCTTCGTATTGTCGAGTGGATAATAAAAACAATCTAGAAAATAGTCCAATGAAGACCATTACACTGGATGAAAGTATGTTTCTAACTGAAATAACAAAAGCATCATTTAAAATATTACGCATGTAAAATTGAAAAACAATATGCAATATAGTTAAAGAGTATTAGTGCAGTATGATTACAACTGCTGACAGACCAGACTTATCTTTCTTCTTACAAAGAATACGTTACCACTGTCAATTCTAAGTCAAAAGTCCTTTGTATAGATAAAGTATAAATAGTTATCAACGTACCAGGATTATAATTTTGTACGCCAGACGCGCGTTTCGTCTACATAAAACTCGTCAGTGGAGCTCATATCAAAATAGTTATAAAGCCAAACAATACAAAGTTGACGAGCATTTAGGATCCAATATTCCAAAAAGTTCTGCCAAATACGGCTAAGGTAATCTATGCCTGGGATAAGAAAATCCTTAGTTTTTCGAAAAATTCAAAGTTTTGTAAACAGGAAATTTATAAAAATGACCACATAATTGATATTCATGTCAACATCGAAGTGCTGACTACTGGGCTGGTGATACCCTCGGGGACGAAACGTCTACCAGCAGAGGCATCGACCCAGAGGTGTAAATAGTTATCAAGGGTACCAGGATTATAATTGTGTACGCAAGACGCGCGTTTCGTCTACATAAGACTCATCAGTGACGCTCATATCAAAATAGTTATAAAGCCAAACAAATACAAAGTTGACCGGCATTTAGAATACAACATTCCAAAAAGTTCTGCCAAATACGGCTAAGGTAATCTATGCCTGGGATAAGAAAATCCTTAGTTTTTCGAAAAAAGTTTTGTAAACAGGAAATTTATAAAAATGACCACATAATTGATATTCATGTCAACACCGAAGTTCTGAAAACACCAGTATGATAAAAGACTTATTGTTTTAGAACTATTCTAAATATGTACCTGAGAGGTGCATTTGTCATGGTTGTGATAAATTTCCCTTAAATGTTTTTATTTTCTGTTTGCTGATTTTAAACATTCTTAATTTTTGTATTTTGTATAAAGATATATGGTTTCATGGTATTATGAAAGAAATCAACAGACAAGATTTAATCAATCGATTTCATGAGATGGCTCAATCAACCATGATTCAGCAACCAAGTAAACTAAAAAAACCGAAGATGTCGTCCACTTCTTCAAGATCTCCTGGCCATCATAAGAGTTTTGAAAGAAGAAAACGCCGTAGATTCAATAGCGGTCCTGGCACGTTTGGAATAGCTCACACTGACTCTGATCAGTCGTCTGGATTTGGTGATATGGAAGAGGAAAGTGAAAGCAGTTTTACTCAATTCCAGATTCTGAATAAACAGATGCAAAAAATGCAGACTGCATTAGAAACTTTAACAATGAAGTCAAAAGAAGAGTATCAATTTTCCCCATTTTCGAAAGATACAGAAAGTGCATTCTCGTCCATTCCTTCATATATTTCTAAACCTAAAATATAAATTTGCATCGTGCTTTTCATGACATTGCTTATGTACATTGTTACAATTACTATACATAACTATTTGAACAAAGTCAATACATTCTTTTGATTTAATCGGTTGTCTTTGATACAAAAAAGTTTCTTATGTTCACATATTGATTTTTCATTAGATTTTATTACGGAATTAAATGTTTCTTTTTATAAATGTATTGGGCTGTTAAAGCATTGACCGTGCATTTTGTATGAAATGTAGGCACGATCAACGTTTTTACAACCCTATGAATTACTAAAAGAAGAATTTAATACTTACAATTACATTTTGCACTATGATTTTGAAAACGCGATTACAATCAAGTTTTTTTTATTTATCTGTGCACTTTATTGTGGAAGCTTGTGTCATCACGAATGATACAATTCATTTCGAAATGAATGTTATTTTTAGAACAACTCGAGATCGATCTAAGCCAATCAAAATAACCTATTGTTATGAAAGATACATCTTATGTAATTATTATCTAATAAACATACTGATTTAGTTTCTGCAATTATAATCATGTCTATTGCGTTTTACTTAAATTTGAAGGTATACTTTGATATTCTAATATACGTGCTTCTTTCTCCTTGTAAACAACGTGATGAAATTCTAGATATATTTATACTTAGCGTAGACTCAGATATATACATAAAATGGATGTTACAATATACCTCCCACGTAAATCACTCATGTATCGGAACCTATGTCCAAACACTATGCCGATTTTGTTTGAGTTTTTTTAATTGCAAATGACAAAAAGACTACAGAAGTTTTATTTTTATATTCGGAAACATAACAATAAGAATTAAAAACCAATTCTCTGAACAATTGAAGGTCTTTCCACATTGACGAAATTTTGAAAAGAAGCTAATTTCTTTAGACTGATGCGATAAAAAAAAATGGATTTTATATGCTTTAAAGTGAACTAAAGGAGATAATATGCTACTTCCGGTTAAGTAAATGTTACTTCCGGTATCATATGATAGCTTCTTTCACACTGATTCCAAACATATATAGTTTTATATACTTTTGCCTTTAAACCCGGATATAATTGACAACTGCCGGTTTACAGAAGGTCACTTTCAGTCTTAAGTGATCAGTAAATGTAATTAAATTACAAAATATATCGATTCTGAGTACTTTTATATGAAAAAGTTGCAAAAATAGCTACTTCCGGTTATCAAGATCTCTTCCGGTTGTCTTTTTTCAATGTCGTATGTCACTTAATCTTTTCTACAAGGTCATATGGCTTTATAATGATCTTTTAATTTGGTTTTGATGTTATATTTTTATTCTCGTGGGATTTTGTCTGATGCTTGGTCCGTTTCTTTGTGTGTTAGTTACATTGTAGTGTTGTGTCGTTGTTCTCCTCTTATATTTATGCGTTTCCCTCATTTTAGTTTGTTACTCCGATTTTGTTTTTTTGTCCATGGATTTATGAGTTTGAACAGCGGTATACTACTGTTGCCTTTATTCATAATCAAATAATCTTATATTAAGACATTTCAGGGGCCATCACTCCTATAACATGTATAAGATGACATTAAAATGTATCAGACCAAATGTGACATATCTTCATAACAATTAAGCAAACATTTCGCACTTGCTTTTTATATGTATCTTTCAAATTGTGAGAGAAAATGCAAAAACAAGGAAAAATCAAAATTGAGAAGTTGATCATGACCTTTGACCTTGATCTCGTTTTCTAAGTTAGGACCTAGGGGCCTCAAATAAAAACATTCCAGGGTGATATGGTTTACGGTTGATGAGTTGAAAACACAACGCTATCTTTTTTTATTACGAAGGAGATGCACACAGATGATAAACAGTGAATAGGGAGATAACTCTTACAAAGAAAATGGGTCGGCTAAGCAGGGTGAAATTTGGAAGCGCATAAACTATACGATACAATATGAGAAATATCTAAACAAACATTTATCGCAAGAACAAATTTTGCCGGAAGAAAAATGTCTAAAATGTCAGTTCATATGGCTTTATGATATATAGATATGAATTTAAAGCAAAGGTCAAAATATAGAACGTCAAATTAACCTATGACCTTGACCTCAATTTCAAGGTGACAAACTGAGGATCTCGAGTCAAAAGACCCTAGGTCTCTAATATGTATGGTTAGTAAGTTATATCACTCTACATATAATTTTAGATATGATAGGGACGAAAACTCCCATTCATTATCTACGCACCCTTTCAACTAAAATTATTAAGTTACGACATTTCGCAACTAACAATTTAGTCAAAATAATTTGTCGATATCTTATAAGGTTAATGAAAATGAGTGAAAATAATCCAAATTCAAAAATTAGAATATGACCTTGACCTTTGACCTTGACCTTATTTTCATTTTTTTGGACCAAGGACCTCAAATCAAAAGATCCTAGGTCTCTATCACTTATGGTTTACAAGATAGAAATGCATATCACTTATATCAATGCATAAGGGGAAATAACTCTCATATGGAGCGTTCATATCAATTCGGTCAAAATAGGACAAATCATGAGAAGGATATAACGAGCAATTTGGTAAAATAAATTTGTCATAATCTTTTACGGTTGCGAAGGAGTCGTGGACACAAGGAAAACAGTGTTTGGGAGGATAACTCCTACAAAGAAAAGTATTCGGTTACGCAGGGTAAATTTTAAAAACGCATAAACTGTTCGATATCATATACCAAATATCTAAGCGACATATTGAGAAACAAATGTTTATTGCAAGAACAAAATTTGGCGGAAGAAAAAAAAATAATCAGAAGAAAAACAATAGGTCTTTCCACAGAAAAGTGGAAAGACCTAATAATAATAATCAGAAGAAATACAATAGGTCTTTCCACAGAAAAGTAGAAAGACCTAATTAATGCATCAGAACTCGAAGAAATCTACAAAATCAAAATCACTATAAAATTCCGCTTAAGTCCATTAATGCGTTTGGCGCATTTAAATTATTTTAAAACATGACGTCATACAAATAAAAACGCTAAGGCTAAATGATTTTTTGTTACGTGAACCATCGAAAATCGTTTATGACAACTTTAAAATGGATTTATGAGGTAGGTTTTGTTTTATTATATATTCTATTGCATTATTTGCAAATGTACTGCTTTCATTTGGACAACATGGCGGCTCCTTAGTAGCGAAATGTCAGCTTTGGATTTTACGATAGCTTACAAGAAAAACAATTAATTAGAAATGGAAAATGTTGGGTTTGAGAATTAAGCTCATTTTTTCTAGACGTTTAAAAAATAATTCATGCAAGCTATCGATTTTTTAAAATGAGTTAGCTTTATCTAACAGCAAATTAAATAAAACAGTCACACACACGACATATTCGCTTCAGTTTTTTAATGACCGTATGTGTCCTATTAGAATCGTAATCATTCATGGAAGCCATAGATTTGTTGCTAACGCTCAGGATAAAATTCGAATATCACGGCCTAGGGCATGTGTAAATTTCCAACAAATTTATTGCTTACATAAATTATTTCTTAATTATTCTATTAATTCTATTAATTGTCATCTTTGCATTTTTGTCAAACTATTATATTTTTAAACCATCAAATAAAAGATGGGGTTTTTTGGACGTCCATTATAATTTATAGAATTGATATTTTGTTGTAACATGACATGGTAGCCTGACTGAATTGCAAAGGCTTAAAATAGAGACGAAATATTCAAAGAAATATTCAAACTCATGAGTAAAAAATAAACTGATAACGACAGACAAAAAAGAAAAATACCAACAAAACAAACAAAAAACAACAAATCACAAAACACAAAACAAAACATGTGAAATTATAAATAATACAAGTCCACCAAACATCGTGGTTGATCTCAACTTCTCTGAGAGGTTGTCAGATCCTGTTCTTCATTTGGCACCTCTCGTGTTGTTCGTGTAAATACAAACCTAGCAGCTAGTCGTATTTAGTCTTATTTAGACTTATTTGGTAGGTCACATTTTGGAGGAAATGTGTCAGATCGGATATTGTCATCATCTGAGAAAAAATATGTCTTTTGGAGCACCGAAATAGATGTCATGTAGTAAGGACATATAGGTGAATCATATGTTTTCTGAGACCACTTCGTTTTTTTTAAATTCCGATTTGTATCCAAATTATGGCCGCAGAGTTTACACTGTAATCCGTAGACGAGAAGGCCCAAGACCACAATTAATGATCCTGCTTTTCGTTGTCCACGAATATAGTTCCCTTTATTTATAGTGTATTTTTTCTTTATTTTTTTCTTTCCTTTTCTCATACATTTCTGAGTTTTTCTGGGTTTGAAATGAAAGAAGAGAGCTGAAATAAACTTTTGGATGTTTTATTTTAACTGATTTTGTTATGGAAAGAATAATAAGGTCAGGTGCAAAAAGGTGATATTTACAGTTTTCGGAACATCTCTTGACTTGTCCAAAGGGGTATGGATGTGTATTGGCTAAATTTGTAAAATACAGAGGAGCAATCTTTCTGAATTTTGGATATATTTTTGGGCTAGAACTGTACTTTACACACACAAAAAGTTTGACAAAAAGATTAGGTTCATTGTTTTTTAATGAAACAAAACGTTGTAAAGAACTAATAGAGAATTTAATTGTGGTCTGTGGCCAGATTGATTGATTTACAAATCAGATATTCTTAGCTTCTGATGAAGTTAAATTTATTCAATTAAATGAAAATAGATAGGCGTTCAGGAATCTCTTGCAAAATCGCTGTATTAGAGAAAAGAAAGATTTGAGCGTTGTGTTTGTAACGAAATATTAATTTTGTATATCTTTAATTAAGGTGTAACCGTTTATGATTTAATATGGATATGACATTTATGTTCATATTGATTCTTTAGATCGCTTTGTATTATAGTATATCGCCATTTTTCCTAACCCAACCAAAGGTTTATTAATGAAGCTAAACTCAACAGTGTGCAAATAGAGTTATACTTTGAAGTCACATATCAAACAATAAAAATGCTGAAAGTGTATAAGTCCATTATGTTATGTACCTACTTCTATTGTTTAGAAAAAATATTATCCCCCAATTTTGTAAATTGGAAAACTATCTGAATGTATGATATTGTACAAAAGAACGTTGTCATTTCTGATAGGTTACTGTTTTATTTTATTGTAATGGGTGCTTATATTTCATACATGTATATCCCAACAACGTGTGATTATGCATACAAACGAAAATAGAACCTCTGTTCCGATAAACTTACACAGATGATCACTATAAAATAAAAGCTATCGCACATAAGTTGGTTTCAACTTTCCAATTGGCAACTGCCCATTTTGCAACAGTCATAATATATCAAAACAATCGTGTTTTTTTACCTATCTCAATTAATACGCTACGCTCGTGTATGTTCATCTTAAACAGTTTTATACGTTTGACGGTTATCATCACGATCCTGCATTCTCATTTTATACGAAAATAACAAGTATGTTCACCAAACATGAAACGAACAAGAATTCTCGTTTGACACGATAGTAATCTGTATTCTCTTTTTTTTTTTTTAGAAATTAACAAGTATGTTCATCCGACATGAAAGAAACATTAATTCGCAAGTGACAAGAAAGTAGCTTCTGTTCATATTTGTCACAACATCAATATGGAGTATAATTTGACAAAAAATTGTCTTCTATTTTGATATGAGAGTATCTTGTACTTGCTGTTGTTTTTTCTTCATTTGACAGGAAAGTAACTTATATTGTTATTCGACCTATGTTCACATGTGTTATCTTTTAACATGCAATTTACCTGTTTTGTCATTTGACATTTCAGTAACTAGTATTCTCATTTTACACACAAGAAATGTGTATCATCATTAACAAGAAATTAACAGGTACAAATGTATTCTCATTTAACATGAAAGAAACAACTTGTACTATTTTAAAGTTCCTTTTTACTTTAATTTATTTTTGTTTTCTGTCATGATTTCCGCGTTTGGTTGCCTACATATATAAAATGTATAACTCACGAACAAAGCTTTAACGGTTTCGAATCAAACAACTTAATGGGTTGCCTTCCCCTATTGTCATAATTTGCATCTTACAAACTGACATTTGTTTGCAGTAGTTAATTATCATAATTGTATGCAAAGGTATAAATAATTTACAAAAACAATCATTGGAAACAATATCATTGTTCGGGACTTTGCTAGTTGTCTGTCCCTTGAGTGTACCGTCAAACACACTTCACAATAACATAATGCAATTTTCACAATTTCTTATTTTGTAATAAGTACACAAAGCCGAAGCTACGTCACTTTAAATGTAAATAATTTCCCTAGAAAAGGGAATTCAATTTTTTTCAATACTAGTTCCCGGACATGCATAGCATAGATATATCAATAAAAACCAAAACTAGTAGTGTTTTCTTTATTTTTTTTATGTAAGAAAACGTTACCTCATCTAGCATAATTTTATAAACAATAATTGCACACTGTTAATCAAAAGTCTCCTCGTATTAAAGCCAATATAACTGTTTATCTTCTCCAATCATCAGGGGGATGTTTCTGCTTCACAAAAAAGGGTATGGCTAAACATGCTAAACTGAAGGTATACGTAAAAAAAATTAAATCATGATACAGTGTGGTTACACTTAAAGGTATTTATATCCTGCAAAATGTATGTTGATTCAATCCAAACCGCTACTTATAATATCTTGATTACGCGGTCAATATTGTCTTTTCTCTATATACTTGAAATTAATGTGACTTTGTGATAAAGAACAGTTATATAATTGCTTAATTTTCTTTTTGCGTTTATCGAGTTTAAGTATGGGTTTTGAATTGTGAATTTAATCACCATATCTTTTTTTTTTCATTACACACATAGTTCTATTCCTTGTTTACGCATATTCTAAAAGATGTTTGAAACCGGCAGTACTGCCTTCTACAACTAGAATACCATATGTAAAGTTTGCCATAAAAAACCATGACACGAACAAATTCAAAACGTATAAGCAAAACATTGACGGCATGTTTTGTGCGTAACAAATGCGTGAAAAACTATATGATAGACGATAACCAATAATTAACTTAAAACAAAAATAATAAAGCCCACGACGTTCGTTTTAAAGAGTACTTGTAACTTCTGAAATATTCCTATCGATGTAAGCACGGAAAGCAATTGTTCTGTAAAAAACGAGTTGTCAAGTTCCATCGGTGACACTTTCGGAGACAAGCAATTTAGTAACAGCAGTATAAAAAAAAACTATCAAGTAGGTACTAAAGACGCGGACGGAGATCGTAGTACTGCCTTTCACAATTAGTATACCATATATAAGTTTGCCATAAAAACACTAAAAGATAGTTTAAAGCCAGTCAACTGATAAATAAATATAGTTCCGTAAGACAGAAGACCGGACGACATTGATTTACAAGAATAATGCCTAAAATCAATTTATCCATGTATAGCATTGATGCATGTCATTTGAATAATATGATTTGTTTATTTACACCTATACATATGAAAACTAACAATGTTATAACTAAGTCTGTTCCCATCAAAATCCAAAAAGCAAAGAAATTAATAGCAGACGATACATCACGCCATTTCATTGCGTCTTCGGAGTCATGCATTTTAGGGGATGCATTTTCAATCGCACATCCATTTTTGACGTTGGTGTTTTCTCTCTCGTGTGTATCATGTGTATCAGACTTAGTCTTATTTCTCCAGCAACAAATTCTTTTATGAAATATAATAGTAATTTCAAATATTTTACATTTTTCGATGCATTCATTTCTGTGATGTAATTTTAACTGGAATGAATGAATGACAAGAACTAAAATACAGTAACTCAGTTGAATTACGATGTAAATACTCAGGATAGATGTGCTTTCTGAATTGACAGGTAGTTGGGCTTTTATTATTGTTAAATATACCGCAAACGACAAAAAGACAGTTACTGAATAAGACATTTTCTCGCCAGCATCGGCAGGGATAATAAATACTAAAGACTTAAGAACGCCTAGGAAGATTAAAGGGATAATAATATTGACTATGTAATACGTTGGTTTACGTCGTAGGTTAATCGTAAAATCGATCTCATGGCTACCTAATACCCTGTTTATCTGTACCGAAGTTGATGTTATTGCCCATAAACTATTTTCTAAGTATCCTTCCAGTCCTAATTTGGAATCAGGATAAAATCCAACTTCGTAATACCGATACGTCCAAATGGTAAATATAATATGACAAGTCTGTTTATCAAATGGATAAAAAGTAACATCTATGGAACATTGGCTTTCAAACATGTGATACGGATACCAAGCTACTCTTCCGTTGTAATCAACAATGACATAATAAAAACTGCCGCCTAATTATTCAAACTTTTGGAAACATTTTTTCAGTACAACGTCCGGTTTCCAAATCATATCCTGAAATACATCAAGCGTATAAAGATATATGAACCATCATTACTGATTGACCCGTAGATGGCTTTGAAATGGAGATTGAATTAAATATGCTCGTTTTTTTAATAGTAACATTTTTTTATCAAATGTTCAGTCTGAAAAGAATACGATATTCAATACAACGGTTTTTTTTTTATCAATTCATTCACAAAAAGAAGAAAACGAACGTGTTATCTTAAGTTAATTGTAAATGAAACTGAAGTCAAAGCTGGACACAAGGATCATGTAACTCAACTGTATTTTTTCATCGTTAAAAGGATTATGCGTACAATTAAACTATTAAACCTTAGTGTTGAATTTGAAATCATCCTTTCGAAAATTTGCAAATTTATTACGAGTTTGTTGTTTATCCTTGGAAATAAGTTGCACAGATGATAATGGATTTTTCAATTTTTCGTAACAACAATCCTATCCTTTTTTCTTCAACATATATCTTTAAATGAGCAATTTGAGGGATCTCACATCGTAGGGCATTGTCTGCTTATCCTTCTATATCAACTGTATTTCCCCTTTATTTCCCCTTTGTTTGTTCAAAAGTAGTTTTCGTTACTCCCGCTTTTACTCATTTGTATTATTGTGGGTTTTAAAAGTTATTGTTTATGCTATATTTGTAGAAATCACATTGCAAATCGTAACTTTAGGACCTAATTTCGCCTAGCTTCGAAAAAAATATGTTAAGATAAAGGATATAACTATGTTGAACTCTATATCTCTAAAACTAAATCTACAATGTCTATTTAAAAAGAGGGACGAAAGATACCAGAGGGACAGTCAAACTCATAAATAGAAAATAAACTGACAACGCCATGGCTTAAAATGAAAAAGACAAACAGACAAACAATAGTACACATGACACAACATAGAAACTAAAGAATAAACAACACGAACCCCACCACAAACTAGGGGTGATCTTAGGTGCTCTGAATGAGTAAGCAGATCCTGCTCCACATGTGGCACCCGTCGTGTTGCTTATGAGATAACAAATCCGGTAAATAGTCTAATACTGAACCTCTTATGTTTAAAAAAAAATTTCAGTCGTTTATTAAACTATTATGGGACGCAACAGCAATAAACGTACTATTATAATATTTTTGAAATGAATACCACTTTTGTTCAAACGAAATAGTTTATGTTTGAAAATATAATGTTTGGTTCAATAAAGATGTGGAATGTCTTTTAAAAAAGATTAAGTTAAGTTGAAAGAATAAATTTCAAGCGACAAAGTCCAACAGAATAAAGCTTTTAAAAAAAGTTAAAGCTGTGGTTAATAAAAAAAAGTATTATATTTGTTACTTACCTGAAGAACTATCATGTCGTAAATATTGTTGTAAGCCGATCTATTCCAAACTAGCTGGTCATCCTACCATATAACATCCAAGTAACCAGAAACAGCAATCTTTTCTGCCAACTCATCAAAATTATGAATACTGAACAGCTTGAAATTGACAGTCACTAGAATGGCATCATTTTGATCGTTAATTGGTCTCACTTGTTTATTGTAACTTTTATTGATGAATAAGTCGTTGAACAGATTCTTGACAACATCTGAACTTTGAAGAAAACCATTGCTTACTGTCAACAGAAAACACATAATTTGTATTTTGTTTGCCATTAAACTTCTTTTCTCGTTCCTCTAAACTTATATAATATTATGCAAAAATTGTACTTATTTCTAACGTATTTTATGTAAGCGTGATGCAACCATGTATTTGTATGAGAGAAAAAAATTATTCGACTGGAAATTTAAATGCACATTGATATACATATTCATGTTTACAAAAATCAATGCACATTGTCTCATTCTCTCATAACACATATTAAACTCAAATGATGACTAACTGGTTTTCCTTACGACATTTGAAAACCACGAGGGACACAGATGGAATTGTTAATTATTAGAGGAAAAGAGGCAAATGACACGAAAATGACATTGTTAGTATTGTATTTGTTTTTAATTGTAGTTCATTTATATGTTTTGGAGTTAAGAGTGACGTCAATATTCACTTAACTAGTAAAGAAATTTATTTAGGGGCCAGCTGAGGACCACCTCGAGGTACTGGATTTTCTTGCTGTGTTGAAGACCCATTGTTGGCCGTGGGATGTTGTCTGCTCTTTGATCGGGTTGTTGTTTCTTTGGCAGATATCCCATTTCCATTCTCAATTTCATTTAAACGATAACGCCAGCTACAAGGAACACTACGGACTGAGCAACTGGAACACCACCATAAAACAAGGTGATATCAGGTATCCCAAAGGGTAAGCAGACGCTGCTCTACATACATTTGGCACTAGTCATGTTTGTCATTTAAGTTCTAACGATCAGAGAATTCTCCAACAATGCTGTAAAAAAAATTGCATCAAAATCCAAATAGATATACGAAAGATGAGGTGTGAGTGCAAATTAAACAACTCTCCATCCAAATAACAATTTTAAAAAAGTAAACCATTATAGGTCAATGTACGGCCTTCAACACGGAGCCTTGGCTCACACCGAACAACAAGCTATAAAGGGCCCCAAAATTACTAGTGTAAAACCATTCAAACGGGAAAACCAACGGTCTTACTATATATAATTTTTTTTTAAACGAGAAACGAGAAACACGTATAAAGTACATAAACAAACGACAACTACTGTACATCAGATTCCTGACTTAGGACAGGTGCAATCATTTGCAGCGGGATTAAACGTTCATAAATAAATAATGAAAAGCAATTACCAGTAACTGTACTATGGGCTCTTACAGTATACAGAACCCATTAATCTAGAATTGCAATGTAGATGACCGATGCATACCAGCAGACGCTTACAAAGTACACAAACCCGTTCACGCTATGTAGGTGTTAAATTAATTCCCCCGATAGATTTTATTTACGTTTCATATCTAACATGGATTACAAATATGAACAATATTGCACTACATTCTCAATGTATGTTAATCCTTAGTTTGTACTAATTGATTAGTGATTTTTGGTTGATAAACGTCCAGTGGCAAATACTTTATGTATGTTCAGGACGCTTGTGTTACTTATAGACCTTTAGTGTTTCAAACATGTTGATTTGTCTTTGAACTATTTTTAATCAAATACTTCAGACAAGTAAATCAAAAGGCTTCCCCACTTCAATAAACTGTTTGTTTTAACAAGAGATATTTGTTGTTAAAAAGTTATGTACGTTAAAAACTTTGTTAAATTTGTTAATGTACCTTTTATATTCCCTATTGACTTAATTGTTGTTTTATTTAGAAACAAATATATGTTGTTATACTGTTCTGTACATTGACATTTTCATAATGCACCTTTTACATTCTTTAAAAGACTTTTTGTTTTGTCAAAGTTACTTTAGAGGCATAAAATTGTACAGGTTATCATGTGAATGAGGTTGGTGAACTTAATAACTAACAAAATATTTTCTACTCAGCTGTCTCGTGAGATAGCTTAATCGTGTGTTTTTCAAGGCTGCTATATTAAAAAGAAAATGAGATTGGAAGATAAATAATTGTTAATGTTTTTGTGCAGCTCATTACAATTTCCAAGCGGGAAATCATTTTATATAGGTTCACCTTCCATATTGATATATATCTACAGCCAATCAAACTGAACAAAAATTATTGAACGATTCAGAAAGAAATACAAATAAGAGCAAGGTTACTGATATCAAAATAGGGAAATTTGCTCTCATGAAAATTGTGGCGTGTAACTTATGTTAATTAATAATCATAGGAACTGCATGTGAACCTTACAAGAGAAATTGCATTGTGTAAGATTTGAATTAAATTTTATTAATTCGATGTAATTAAATAAGATTATTTTTATTAAAAAAAAGATGAATTTTCATTTGAAATTCACGTGAGTTTCACTTGAGAGTCATATAAGTTTTCAACCGAGATGAAATACGTGTTTGCGAGTTTCACGAATAATACTGTTTGAGATGAAATTCAAGTGAGATTGACATAAATCTCAATATACATGAAATTTGTGTGAGTGAAATTTATCTGTGTATCTTAAGCTGATTTTATTTCGTTAATAAACATTTGTAGTGTGTGTGATAATTGTTTAAACATTCACAACTCTTGAAGATTTCAAATTTGATATACATGTACTATATATATATTTCGCTTATGTTTAGTACCATATTGTCAGGATACGTATAACTCGTTCATTATTCTGTTTCATCGAAGAGTTGATTGCCAATAAAAAAAAATGTGTATACATTAAACATGTTAAACTAAACATTTGTTAGAGAATTTCATTTTTCAACTATTACGTAAACAGTATTATATTATTTTCGTTTTTTTTCATTCTCTTTCATTGTCGTGGTATTTAACGGAATTTCCTTAGATCAATTATGAAAACATAAAGGGATGACGAAACCAATATTCCAATTATTATATAGAGAAATTACATATAGGTCCTTAGATACACTGGTGGTTGTGTGGCAGGAGTTTAATGTCAATATATACCAAAACATTGAGATGATATAGGCTCATTCGGCAATCCTCGGTAGAATCCGCTACTCTCCTTCTATCTAGATGCGGATACGGAATCGGCCGAGTGGAGACGAATGGGTATAGGCTTACATTTTTGTTTACTTTGATTATTAATTTTAATCCAAAGATATATATGAAAAGAGCCCTTTATAATACAACTTTAAGCCCCAGTCACAGTGTCACGTTTCAAGAGCTACTTTTTCTATGTTTTGAAAGCGTAGCGAAACGGGAATAAACGTAACGAAGCGTATCGAAACGTAGTGATCATATGTTCAAAACGTGACCTGCTGCGTATGTTTTGAAAATTGAACAACAAACGTAGCGAAAATTAAAACGAAGTAGAAACCTAGTAAATACGCATCAAAGCTTAGCGAAACGTAACAAAACGTGGTAACTACGTATCGAAACGTACCAATGTGTAGTGGAAACGTGGGTCTACACGTTCTAATAAGCAGCAGAAATTGATAAGAACGTAACACTAACCTTGTAAAATCTAGCTTTCTAAATAACGGGAGATTTTTATTCGAAACGTAGTTGAAACGTAGCATTTAAAAACGTAGGAAAACTTTAAAGTGTGACTGTGGTTTTAACTCGGTAATCGGAGTACAAAATATTTGCTTGAAACACCAAACCCTGGACTTTAAACGTGTATACAAACATTTATTCAAATAGAAATCTCTTTTAAATCAGTTTTTCTCACAATAATACTCATTTTATACCCCTCCCCTGTTTCAATTTTTAAAAGAATTTGAAAACAAAACATTAATTATTGCCAGCATACCCTATTTGCATATTTTCTGATATAAAATGCTTAGAACCTTTGATAACATATTGAAAGCATATCAGAATACTCTAAATGTTATGTTTAGCAGTCAATCATTACAACAATCAAGATTATATAAAATATCCAATCCTGTCTCGAGTCCACATCTTACTGCCTATTTGTCAATTAAAGTTCACATTTTCTACCTCAAATTGTCAATTTAGAACTCTTGTCACAACAGTATCATCTGTAGCCATATATCTGACACAATTTACCTAATAAATATACTAGAAGTGTTCAAACAAAGCCATATTTGAAATAGTTGTATTTATGCAGATATAAATTCACTTAAAATGTTATAAAGAGGACTGCTATAATCTGATTTGTGCATACCTTCCAAGAACAGTTATTATTTTCTATATTAAGAAAAAAACATAAAATCATAGCATTTACAAGTTAAATTATCTGTTTTATGACCCAGGGGGTAGGCAGTTGTCTATGTTTTTCCTAAATTATTTTGCTGTTTCTAGCAATTTGGAATATTTAGTACATATACAAGATAGAACACACTATTTTAAGTTTTGTTGAGATATTTTTGTATTTCTAGCTTGTATTTTTTATGCCGTGGTGATAAAAATCAGATTTATGTGTTGCGGCTTACTTTTGGGTTATCGACAGGACACAGACATCCCATAAATAATATTCAGAAAGGATTGATGAGTTTCAATGACTGCAAAGAATAAATATAAACACTTCTGAACAATTTAACTGACAAATATGCAAATATTATAAATTAATTTTGTATTCCGGACTTTAAGTAAACTATGCATACTGTAAACTGTGAATTTATGCTGAGTCATTATATTTAAGGCCCAGGATTCTATCAATCTTTATAAAATATTGATAAAACTTCATATTTGAGTTAATTTCTTTAAAATCTGTGAGATAAAGCAAATTTGGTTAAATTCTGAATGTTCTCTTTTTTCTACCTATATAGGTTGCATTTCTGTAAACATTGACAATGCAATTTCCCATCGGAACTCCTTTTACGGATAAAACTGTACCACTTTTACTATGAAGTTTTGAAAAAAATATTATCCTAGAATTGAAAGTTCATATGCATAACAAATTTTTTCAAAGGTCAAAATATAGGGCTGTGTCCTATATTTTCAACGTTTATATGCCCTGAACCTTTCAGAGTTTAAACTAACACTTATTTTCTTAACTACCCCAACCTCAAATGAAGGGTTACCACAGATTTCAATGTAAACAATATGCACATGTATATCTACTGGTAACATTCCTAACCTATGTCTCTATGAGATGGAACACAGAGAGCATAACTGAGAACCAGTGTGTAAATAAAATTAATTTTCTATGAATATTCTAAATCTCCCCAAAAGAGGCGTGGTTTACGAAACAGCTGTATTTACAAAGGGCAACCTGTAGGTTCTCCAGCTTACAGGTCACAAGCAGAAAAGACACCCTACTTGGACGGACACATTTCAACCTCCGAGCCGTCCAGTCTGTGCTTTAACTCTATAATGTCGCGTGTTTAGCGCTGAAACAACTAATACCAATTTTAACGTCTTTGCTTGACGCGATGCTGATTCGAACCAAATATCTCGCGCTCTCGAGGCGGGTGTATATAATATCATACAAAAAACCTAAGTATTTTTACAATAATCAATACGGAAATATTACAACTAAGCGAGCAAAACTTATCTTTCCTATATAAGATGCCTTAAATGCATTTTGAAAATACATGTGAATTCCGATATCCAACTGCATACTTTATACATTGATCAACACACCCTGCCATTTACAAGGAAACTCTTCTATTAAATATTTGAGGGGATAAGTGTTACCAGCTGTTGCAAGTCTATTTTTTTTTCCTTATTCAAGATGTCCTCATTTTCCAACTTTTATCCAAGAAACACCGTATAACTCACTGTGGACCTCCTATTCCAAGACCTCCTTATTGTATTTTAAAATTAACGTGTTTTCGCAATGAACATGCATGCAATATTTTCCACTGGACATAAAGCAAACAACAATCAATCAACTTTATAAATTATACCGTGTACATAGTACACGAAGACAAGATCTTGTAATGTTACTGTATTAAGTGCAATAATACTTCAAAAGTTTGTATTGTTTTTTAAATTTGTTGGTTTGGGGAAAATTTGTCAATTTTTGCAATTTGCTATATAACTGAACACTATTATTGCTTAGAAAACTTATATCTGACCAGACTCTATGCAAATGACACTTCCGTTTAATTACTACAATTAATGACGCACAAGATCTAATACAAAATGCCATAAACAACTTTGGCAATGTTTGTCTCTGGTGCTCGGTGGAATAGCCATATAGTAAATATGATTATTATTGTTTCGAGATATTCAACTGTACTTAGAAAATTCCAAATACCTACTTTGATTTGTAGAACAAAACAAGAAAAACTCTAAGTATTTACAGTTTTAGGTGTTTATGTTTAATTTAGAGCTGGGGGAAAGGGATTGATGGACGACTAACATAAACTATATGTTTTCATATAATCCTCAATCATGACGTTTGACGAGGTCAATACGTTATATATGGACCTGTTCAGATTATATTGACCGAGGACATAGTCCGAGTGTCAATATAATTCAACAGATCCATATATATAGTATTGACTGAGTGAAAGTCCTTAATTTACATATTACACATGTAAGTATTGTATTACATGTAGGAACATAGCGTTCAATGTTCTCTCTGTGGTTTTTTTTAATTGTATTTTGCAAGAATTTTAACATGTTATTGAAAATATCAATTTCTTTTTAAAACAACATAGCTTGCTGCATTACCTTTCTTGTATTCCTAGCGTCTGCATTTAACATAACATTCTTGATATCTCCTAATTTACTTGCAAATTTACTTTTTGACTGCTGCGGTGCTTCATCTATTTTTTTTGTAATATGTGTAACATCGAGACGTCATTATTCTATATTACCAAGATTTATTTATATCATCAATATACATCTAAATAGAAACATAGAGCAAAATACACTGTAAATGGAAACAAGACTTTGGATACGCAAAATAATTTTGGAAACACCTGATCGTAACAACCAATGAAAACAGTAGAATGCTACACCATATGTCTTATAACATTGTATTTCAAGATGATCAACCTTGCGAAAATATCTCAGCTATACACATTTTTATCGAGCCTCTCAAGCTTCATAACTTGAGGCTTATAGGTTGTTACATGTAGAATATTAAATACGATTTTGTTTCATTAAAGTTTACAAGCAGCGATTGTTTATTGAAACAAAAATGTATTTATCAAAGTTCAACTAACTCGTTAATTTTATGTCCGAAATGCTTTCAGAGCAAGACAATTTGTCAAAGAAAATACAGAGATGAGGCTTATTTTAAGATTAAATCAGAAGGCAATCGGGGTCAGTTTCGTTTTAACGACAGTATTGTGGATGGTCGTAACAAAATTCACAAATACCTATTGTTTGTTTCTTCTATTGATGTTGACATGCTTGGATAAATTAAGGAAGGAAATAAACTCATCGGGTGACTTGCTTGGATAAATTCAGGAAGGAAATAAACTCATCGGGATTGCAAAAAAGTCATCCGGGGTTTGGTCTACTGATAAAGAATACAAGAGCAATGATATCGCCAATGATGATGAAGACAGAAAAAAACCTCGCCAGGCAGAGACTATGGCCCTTAAAATCATCAAGTAGAAAAAGACCCGCCTCAGCCGTATACAACAAGACCAACTCCATCAGTTTGAAAAAATCGCTTCTGTCCCTGCTCCTCCTCCAGTTTAGGATTTCAGTCGTTATAAACAGCCCTTTTAGTGCCATCATTACACGACGTGATTATCGCACCATAAACATCTGTTACTACTATAAGCAGTATAATGGTGACTTGAGACGAAACTGACCCTCAAGTCAAACACAGCTACAACTCCGAGAAACTAGCCAGCCAAACAGTAAGGATCCATTTACTGTTAATGATCTAAGTATATGGATTTATTTTTTTACCATGTTGCTATAAAAGTAAAGATGACGGACTGCATGAGCTTGACGAATGATGTCACAAATTACTTATCTTGAAAAAAAATATGATTTGTTTTGTTGTCTAGTCATAACTGTTCAGACACATAGTTCGGAAAGAACATGTGTCATCAGAAATTTGATATCAATAGTTTTAATATTCATGGTAACGAGCAATCTAGTCTAAAAGATGTTAAATAGCTTGTATGAGCCTTCAAAGTTGTGTGAATTCTTAAGTTACTACGATTTAGCAAATCAAAAGGAGCAGTATAATTGTTTATCCTACAATTGGGTGTTCTACTATACAGATACAGCCCTACAGATATCGCTATGCTGTATCTGTATACGATACAGATATAGCTTAAAAGATCCGCCCAGTGCCGGACTGAGTATTGTATGAACCTATGTGACCTCAGAATGTGTATTGCAATCGCATTTCACTCGGCTCGATTAAAGCTCGCAAAAACCTTGTTTTCTAACCTGGTACAAATACAGCTGATATTTAAAGACACTAAACAGTTATTGTCTATTTAATAATTAGTTCATTGTTTAACTGATAGTTAGAGGTTAGTAAAACTGATATCTATATGATAACTGACACGAAACTTCACTGAAAACCAGGCAAATCCTGAACAATAATATATCGCCTTTCTACAATATTATTTTCAACCAATGTTTAAAGTTTTGTAACGAAGAACTACCGTTCTGAAGCCAAGTTCTACTTAAAAGAAGCCACAGATTTATGGAAATCGTATATTAGTATACTATAGATCACATTAATCACCAATGTCTTATGCAAACTCATGGACAAGTAAATTTGTTGGCTTATTCTTACAGGCCTAATAGTAAAATGCCAGGCCTTCGTTGGTGAGCTTGTTGCTAATTTTGACTGAGACAAACCCTATCTATCAAAAAAATTTCAACAATGCTAAAAGTCGAAAGAATTTCACACGTTAGTGATACTATCGGGGACAAGCCATCTAGTAACAGCTCTTTCAGTTAAACTACTTATACCCATTCTGGAATAAAGGAAGTCGATGTGGAAAACTGTAAGTCATGGTACAAATGTGGTATAGCATTTAACGACTTGTATATGAGATTGATAGCCATACAAAACCCTGACATGTCCAAATTGGAAAATACTCTAACGAAAAAACTTCATTGCAATTCTGAACCATACATGTATTGCCTTTCTTCATGCCAAATTTCAACTACTGTTTTAAGTCTCCTAACGAAAAAGTACCGTTCGAAAGCCAAATATTACTAAAAATATTGCTTGGTTTTCAGGAAATCAAATCCTTACCCTAGTGCGGGTCAGTTGTGGTAACACAACAAACAACAAATTGTCATAATCAGTTGTGTAGGGTTTGAATCCTCAATGTTGGTCGAAAATAATTACAAAAGACTTGATATTCCATTTTAAGAGCTCTGACATTTACAGACAGATAATGCAATGCCAATCAAATGATACATAAAACATCTGTATCAGACTAAAACACTAACCATTAAATATTTGACGAAATAACAATGAAAACGCTAAATAGCATCTAAGCAAAGCATGACTTTGTGCAATATAAACATATTGATCTAGACGTATTGTTCATGTTGTTTGACAATCAGTGTTCAAAATATGGTTTTAAATATCTTTTATTACTTAAATTTTTTAATGTTATTTGATTATAAGTAGCTGTTGTAAATCAGGGTATTTGACTTATTAAAATGAAACATTGCAGCGAGCATAGACCTGCAGAAATCAATACAGAAAAGAATGCTTTGAACCCATACAACGTATAGTCATGTATAGCGTAGGTGTATTTCATGTATATCACATGATTGATTTAGTTACACTTATATGTATGAAAATAAACAATGTTATAATCAAGTCTGTTCCCATCAAAATCCAAAAGGCAAAGAAATCAATAGCAGACGACACATCACGCCATTTTATTGCTTCTTCGTTGTGATTCCTTTGAGGGGTAGCATTTTCAATTCCCTTTGTATCTTCATTGTTGATGCGTCCTATTTCGTTTGTATCAGAATGTATATTATTTCTCCAGAAACAGATTCTTCTTTGCAGGTTAACAGCAAAAACAAATATTTTAGATTTTTCATTTCCTTCATGTCTGTGGTGTAGTCTTAACTGGAATGAATTAACGACAAGCACTAAAATACAGTAACTCAGTTGAACTACGATGTAAATACTAAGGATAGGTGTGCTTTCTGAATTGACGGGTAGTTGGGCTGTTATTATTGTTAAAAATACCGCCAACGACAAAAAGACAGTAACTGAATAAGACATTTTCTCGCCTGCATCGGCAGGGATGATAAATACTAAGGAATTAAGAATGCCTAGGAATATTAAAGGTATGACGATATTGACTATGTAATACGTGGGTTTACGGCGTAGGTTAATTGTGAAATCGATCTCATGGCTGCCTAATACTCGGTTTATCTGCACCGAAGTTGATGTTATTGTCCATAAGCTATTCTCTGTATATTCGTCTAGTTCAAATTTTGATTCAGGATCTATTTCAACTTCATCATACCGATACGTCCAAATGGTAAATATAATATGACAGGTCTGCTTATCATATGGATAAAAAGTAACATCTATCGAACATTGACTTTCAAAGACGTGATACGGGTACCAAGATATTCGACCGTCGTATTTAATCCGAACATAATAAAAACTTCCGCCTAGTTCTTCAAACTTGTGGAAACCATTTTTTAGTACAAGGTCCGGTTTCCAAACCGTATCCTGAAATATATGAAGTAAATTAATATATTAAAAATATCATTTCTGTTCATTTATGATTATTTAGTGGAAATTGAATTAGATATGTTCGCTTTGTTATGACATTTCAAATATAACTAATTATCTAAAAGAGCATACTATTAGTTACATAGTGTGCTAGTGGCCTAATACGGTATATATGGGGTCAGTAAATTCCATATGGGGTGACCAAGCCATTAAAATGTTTAATCCTGCTGCAAATGAATGTTTGCACCTGTCCTTAGTACAGTAGTTGTTGTTTGTTTATGTAATTTATATGTGTTTCTCGTTTCTCGTTTTTTATATAGATTAGACCGTTGGTTTCCCCGTTTGAATGGTTTAACACTATTAATTCTGGGCCCTTTATAGCTTTTTGTTCGGTGTGAGCCAAGGCTCAATGTTGAAGGCCGTACAGAGTGGAGATTTGTCTCATTGGCACTCACACCACATCTTCCTATATCTATATAAGCCAGTCTTCAATACTTTTAGTATTAAGAAACTGCTCCCATGATCCTACAAGAATAGCCAAAGATAAGAACTTGTTAGGTTTAAATGTGTTTAATGAATTTATTTCAATCTTAATCATCAATTTCTTTGTCTGTTGAAACCTTTTAGATTTTTTCTCAGTTCCGTTTTTATAAAGGGACGTAACACCACTACTAACCGTGAATAAAATAAGCCCCGCCTCCCTACTACCTAATATGGAATATAAAGGGACGTAACGACACTACTAACCGTGTTAGAAATAAACCCCGCCTTCCTACTAACCTAATATCAAATATACACAGTCTTCACGCGGACGCTTTTAACCAATCACATTCCTAGAAATGTATAGGAGGTAAGACAATATTCAAGACACGTTTTTATTTTAACTCATATTCATTATAAAAAGAAAGCGGATGTCGTATCCATAATTGATTTTGAATGTAGATTAAGTTCGAATCTGAACACAAGCATGACTAGAATCATATGGCTCGACTGTAGTATACAAGCCATACACACATATGTGTGTCTACCATTTGATAACAATGTACCATAATATTTCAAATTACAAGCTTAAATACAGGTAGAACATGATGGTCCAATTATATTTTGTAAAAAAGACAGGCCTTCCTAGACATGTTTATCTTAATTTTTGGAGAAGAAAAATCGTGCTTTTTAAACCAAATCAAAGATTGAAAAAAAAATTGACACCATATTTATTACGTTTTAAGGGGGCATTTTCCACCAAGCAATCAGTACTTCTGTGTGTGTTTCTCATCTTATGGGGGTTTGTTTTCTTTTTCACACGAAATTAGAAACCAATTCAACATTTTGTTTAAACAATTAAAAGTTATTTATTTTGAACACTGTATCAACTGTATGTTGACTGTAATATATACATTTATTGAACGTCTAATGTTTAGAAAAACACTATTTCGTCCTTTATAAGATTCGCTCCTTGTCTTTCAATTATGTTTGAACGCAACAGCAATAAGCAAAAGTATATAACATAAACATTGTTAATAAACATTAAACTTAAGATGCAGAAAACGAAATAGGTAACTTCTGAACATATGCATGATAGTTATGATAGCTGGTTGCAAAAAAATGAATTATTTAATCATGTTCAAAGAAGAAATCCACATGCAATATATTCTTCAGTTCAGAGAAAAAAAAACCTGAGATTGATAAATAAAGGCAACAGTAGTATACCGCTGTTCAAAACTCATAAATCCATGGACAAAAAACAAAATCGGGATAACAAACTAAAACTGAGGGAAACGCATTAAATATAAGAGAACAACGATACAACATTAAAATGTAACATACACACACACACACACACACACACACACACACACACACACACACACAGAAAAACAGTAAGTTTATTGTCACAAACCTGAAGGACCAGCATGTAGTAAATATCATTGTTAGTCGCTCTATCCCAAACTAGCTGGTCATCCCACCATATAACATCCAAGTAACCTGCAACAGCTATTTTTTCTGCCACCTCATCAAGTTCGTGAATGCTGGACAAGTCGAAATCGACAGTAACTCGAATGGCATCATCTTGATCGTTTGCCGGTCTCACTTGTTTATTGTAACTTTTATTGATAAATAATTCAGTAAATAGTTTCTTTTTATCAGCTGTAGTTTGACAAAAACAATTGCTTATTGTCAATAGTAAAAAAATAATAATGCATATTTTGTTTGCCATTTAACCTCTTTCCTCGTTATTATAAACTTGTATATTATTATACAAGATTGGTTTTCAAATCTAGCAAATTTTGTAATTGATTGATTTAACCATATATTTGAAATGAGAAAAAAATGACTCGATTGGAAACTTTAAATGATAGTTTATATGCATATTCATCTTCATAAAGATCAATACACATGTCAGCTTTGTCTTATTCTCTCATCAAACATATTAAAACTTATCTAATGATTAAATGTTTTCCCTTGAAATATTTGAAAACCAGCAAGGGACATTGATTGAATGGTCATTTATCAGAGAAAAAAGGTAAAGGACACTAAATTGACATTCAACAGACAACTCAAACTGCAGAGAACACTTAGGACTAAGGACTGAGCAACCCGAACACCACCATTAAACAAGGTAAAATCAGGTATTTCGGAAAAGAAAACTGATTCTGCTTTACATTCATGTGACAAAAGTCCTGGTTGTCATGTTTGGACAAGAGATGAAATAATACTCAACTAGTGCTGTAAAAAGCATGCATCGAAAACAAATTACGAAAATAAATGATTCAAAGCAACTATCGGTCACTTTACGTATGGCCTCTTACAATATACAAAATCCTATAATCTAACTCCGTAAGGTATGTGATCAAGCATATCAATCGACTCTTTCAAAGTATACACACTCGCTATGAGGGTGTTTATTAAATCATTCCAATGAATTTCATTCAGTTTTCATATTTTACATATATTACCAAATTAAACAGTAGTGCACTTTTGATACTACGAACTATAGATTGTTCTCATTGACGTCGCTCGGTTGTTTCAACCGCTTGTTGGACATGTTTTTTGTCATTGACCTAGCTATATAACCGAAAAATACATTTACGATGATAAATCAAAATTTTTGCCTACTCCAATAAGCTGTTTGATTTAACCAGGCATATTTGTTTTTACAAAGTTATGTATTTAGTACTTTGGAAATTTGTTAACGCACCTTTTACTTTACCTGAATGACTTTATCATTAGTTTGTCTATAAACGAATAGCTTTTGTTAAAAAGTTATGTACGTTGACATTTCATAGTTCACCTATTAACCTCCATTAAAGGCTCTTTTGTTTGTCAATGTCATTTAAAAAGTATAAAATTGTACAGTTTATAATTTCTCTCAGGTTGATCAACTTACTTATTTTACAAACTGTCTTCTACTCAGTTTTCTCGTGATATAGCTGAATAATGTGTTTTTCAAGGCTGCTTTATTGAAAGGAAATGAGATTGGGAATTGTTCAGGCTTAAGGTACAGCAACAGGTAGTTAAAATATTCATTCGGGAAATCATTCATCAATAATATTTTGTTCATATGTCTTCATCTTACAAGTTAAAATATATCTGGAGGCAACCTTACTGAACAAAAACAGACACGACACAGAATGAAAAACAAATAAGGGCAAGGTTTTAAATATACACAGGGGAAATGCTTACAAGAAATTGTACGTAAATTGACATTCATATCAATTGCACGTGGAATTTTCAACCTGAACTTTACCAGAACAACATGTTATTTCTCACGATTTTGATTTAAGTAAACTCATTATAGATACCAGGATTAAAATTTTATTACGCCAGACGCGCGTTTCGTCTACAAAAGACTCATCAGTGACATTCGAATAAAAATAATGTTAAAAAGGCCAAATAAAGTACGAAGTTAAAGAGCATTGAGGACACAAATTTATTTCGAATGTCGATGCTATTTTAAAATATGTTTGGTTTTTAAGACAGAAAACACTCATTTGATTTTTACTTTCAATTTCACGTGAATATCAATTGAGAGCTATATATTAGTTTTTAAGAGAGAGATGAAATTACTTTTTTTTAATTTCATGTATAATCCCGTTAGAAGTAACCTTCATGTAAGATCAAGAAGAATCTCAATTCTAGTGAAATATTTTTGTGTATCCTGAATGAATTTTATTTTATGGACTGAAATGGCAAGTGTTGAAGATAACTGTTTAATTGCAATACTCAAAGAAGAAGACCCTATATTAATACTGAACGAATTACAATGAGATGAATAACAACGATCAATAGGTGTTCACGTATTTTCTAAACTATGTTGAAGTTCTTCCTTTAATCATACAGTGATTAAGAATTGTTCTAGAGTTGTCTGTTGTTATTTGTAATTCACACATACCAAAAATTAAAATACTAGTCTTTCTGTATATTAAACTCATTTGTGTAGAGGATCCATTCTCAGTTTTTCATATATTTAACTTTTACAACTTATACAATAACAATCATTCTAATTACAAATACATTTTATTTCGCCAACTTGTATTTACATTTCCATGACTAGAATATACATTTTTACATTGTGGCATTATTTTGGCTACATAGTTTTCTGTAATATTTTGTTGAGGCGTCAGGGTGACTACCAATTACTTATACACAACGGCTATCAGCTATCATGTTGACATAATATCATAAAACCCCTGGTAGTTAAACACGGTTACACCACCATCTACCATATGGAGTGAACAGGGAAAACACTCGTATTATGAATGCTCCAGTTATCAGTGCCCCACCTGTGGGCAGGTGAAGGCCGCCCCTCTATAAGATGATATCTGTAGACCCCACCGTTACCACTAACCACATTTTCCAAACCTGCAAATTGTAGAACTTGTCAGGCCAAGAGCAAGGGCCGAGTTAAATAATCCCCCAATCACTACTAGTCTCCCTAGACCCACATGAGAGCCTAAGTCAGCTACCAAATCTGACTTGGGTTCTCACCTCCACAAAATCTTCATTATTGAAGCATTGGAAAAGTTGATTTTGTCGTCCGACGGGAAAGACTCAGCAAGTAATCATATGAATGGTATCTTATAGTAATCTAAAAGTAATCATGATTACACCTGTTTTATGCAATGTAATCGATTACATTACGATTACTTGTAATCAGATATGGCATGATTACTGATGTCAAAGGATAACACGTCAAAATTCTAAAGATTACAGCTGATTACGATTACTAATTACGATGACCTCATGCATGGCCTGTACATGTTTTTGGTTTTTGGTTTGCATATGGCAAATTCCGACTAGCGACCATATTGCAAGGGGGTCTCATATAAAATGTCCTATTTCTGGTTGCATTGCAACATTTAGACTTAGTTTGAATTCTTCTAGCGGACGATGCATGCACAGCAGGAAAAACTGAAATGAGGATAAAATGCCCAAGCTCGTTGTTAAGTTGGTACCAGACACCTTGATTTAAATTAATTTGGCTAGTTTAATTTCCATATAATTTTGAAAAAACATAACTTTGATTCTCTTACAAAAAAATAAAAAAAGAAAATTTTCCTTGTATATATAGCAGTTTGACAAACACACATTTTGATCATTGAGAAGCTTAATATTTACTAAACAATTTAATGTGATTTAATCGTTCAGCTGATTTTACATAGTTATCTCCCTGTAGTTTTATGTACCACCTTAACAATCGTTTGATTAACTCCAAGTACATAGAAAAAAGGCCAAGATACATGTTTGCACCAACATGGAACATAGTTTGACATTTTACATACAGACATTTCTTTAAGCAACAAGTTTCTACAATAAATGCATACTATATACCAATAATAATACCATTGTTCCTCATGTGTGAATTTAAAACAATCTCGAGCTCAATTTCAAGATGGCAGATACTACACAACAAATGTATTTTGTTACCTTACCAAAAAAAATATATTGCAAACAATTTAATATAATCAAAATTAATAAGTTCGGGAAAACTATGATGTCCATCTGATGAGTTAAGCCTTTTCCAGCTGATTTTTATAGTTCGTTTTTATGTTGTACTGTTATACCACTGTCCCAGGTTAAAGGGAGGGTTGGGATCCAGCTAACATGTTTAACCCCGCCGCATTATATATGTATGTGCCTGTCCCAAGTCAGGAGCCTGTAATTCAGTGGTTGTCGTTTGTTTATGGGTTACATATTTGTTTTTCGTTAATTTTTTTATATAAATAAGGCCGTTAGTTTTCTCGTTTGAATTGTTTTACGTTGTCATATTAGGCTGTCATAGCTGACTATGCGATATGTGCTTAACTCATTGTTGAAGGCTGTATGGTGATCTATAGTTGTTAATGTCTCTGTCATTTTGGTCTCTTGTGGACAGTTGTCTCATTGCCAATCATACCACATCTTCTTTTTTACATATAATATAAGGAATGTATATAATCTGGTTCATCCGAACTCTCTAGCATCGGTTTGAATAGAATTTCAATTGTCTAATAACAATTACAAAGTCCTGTATAGTTATTCTTTTGAAATAGTATTGGTTTTCCTCACTCAGTGTTTGTTTATGATCATTGTGTTATACAGAGGTGCCACTGAATTCTTCTGTGCTTGCTTTTGTAGTTTTCTCATCATTGTTTTTGTTTTGTTGGTGTTATATGCAGTATAATATCCATCAAACTTTCCCGCGATAATAGCAATTGGCATAGTAATGATTAGTACACCGGAAGTTGCGGTAATAACTCCAGCAAAGTAACCAGTAGAGGATTTTGGAACATAATCTCCATACCCAACAGTCGTCATAGTAATAATGGACCACCATATTCCTATAAAACTATCAGGAAAGGTTTCACTTTCTGAAAGTTCACAGTAGTAAATCAAATTCCCAAATAAAACTGCAAATATTCCAAACGTAACGGACAATAACATAAGTTCTTTGATACTTTTTTGGAGGGTGATTAATAATATTCGAAGTTCTGTATACAGCTTAGTTAATCTAAACATTCGAAGGATTTTTAACATCATAGTTACATTTGCGAATATGTAAAGAGATCTGTAATGTGTGTATTTCATATAATCAACCGCTAGTGGAGTAACACACCAAAACAATAATGTTACAAGAAACAACAAAACATCGATTTTATTGTTATTGTCTTTTAAAAACCGTTTCTTCTGTGGACAAACAAGGAAATGGAGTAACAACTCTAATATAAAGAACCCTGTAGTGACATAATCAATGTAATCTATGTAATCTAATGGTTTGGTTTCTATGAAAAGCTTCATCTTCCAAGTTAACCCGTCATCCTTCACGTGACGAACGACAAAAGCATTACTTGTGTTATTGCCCGTTGTAGAGTTAGTCTGTGTAAGCTGGTTTCGATTATTAGTTGAATGGTGTGGTGGTGGGGGCTTTTCTACCCGGAATTTTGTATCTGTTACCATACATGACATCAATACAGACAACACAACCATTATCATGAAGATTGCAAAACATATCTGCAAAGAGAGGCTAACTAGTTATTTGTGCAAGAGTCGTACATTGTATTTAATGTATGTTTCTTTATTGAGTTAAGCCTGCCAGTTGATATTTTACCTTGTGTTTTTTTATGTTGTGATATTATGCTATTGTTTCAGAAAAAGGGAGAAGGTTTGGATCCATTAAAACGTTTAATCCCGCTGAAAATGTTTGCACCTGTCCTAAGTCAGGAATCTGATGTACAGTAGTTGTCGTTTGTTGTGGTATCTTCACTTCTCTTTTGGAAAGTGACAGAATATACGAAAGATATAGGACATTAATAAGTCATTGACAAACTGACAACGATAAATAACAAAATTATACAAAACACAACATCGAAGTATACCACAGAAACCGGAGGATTTCATATATGCTTCCGAAGTAGATTGTGTTGATCTTTTATGTAAAAAATAGGTGACTAAATATCTAATTTTATTGCAACAGGTCTTTTTGTGTTTTTACAGAGTTTAACAATTACGTTGATACATTTGTCTCAAAACACTTTAAAAAAGGCAGTATTCAGAAATTGTGAACTCTAAAATGTCTCACTTATATTGTTTAATACATGTAATTGGAAAAAAACAATATATTTACCTGTGTAATTCGTGAGGAATTCGGTTGATCCAAAACTAACCACAGCTGTTTTCTGAATGACTTGGATCTTTTAAGGCTATTGCCTATTTGTGTATTCGAATTATATGTAACCAAATTCTGTTGTATTTCTAACGAATCTTCATGTTTGATATATATATGGAAACAGCAGTCTGCAATATTAACTAAGGGTAAACCCCAAAAGTCAAATTCTTGCAATAGAACTGCTCCACACGTATAGTTTGGTATGTGCAAATGTTGTCTATCATATCTATAATAATCTAGTACAACGTTGAATAACTCAGGATTTCTGTCGAAGAAATATTCCTTACTGCTTGGTAAATAGTGTTCTGAAGTTGTTGTTAGACTTCCTAGTTTAGAATGAGGATATTCAATTAACTTTGACCTGTATGTTTTGAAAATTGTTCCTCCAATATTCAATGTTATCAACTCATCTTCCACATGTTCCATATTGAAGCAAGGCACTATGCCGTGTTTGAAAATGAGAGGATATCCGCTATGTTTCCTTTTTACCGCTATATGTTGCCACGGCTTACCTTTCCGAATTTTTAAAACCAATTTTGAAAAAATGGTAAAGCTTAATTATGGATGAAACACTTTGATCAGATCAAATTCACCATACAGAATATACCTCAATGATAAAATAAAATAAGAATGTGGTGTACGATTGCCAATGAGACAACTCTTCACAGGGAACCAAATCACACAGAACTTTTGAATAAACGGTAATGGTTAATTAAGGATGTACAAGTATCCACGTTGTTAGATTACCATAGGATGATTAAAGTGGTTACAGAAACACTCTTTCAATATATATAATCAAACTAAAACCCATGAATAAAACAAAATCAATTATAGCATGTATAGGTAATAAATATAGTCATAAGTTAATATCCACAGAGTGTCCTTCAAACTAAAGTTTAAATAGTCAATGGTTTATTTATTATTCCATTCTGCAGAGTGTCATTAAATTAATTATCGTATTGTCAGTGGATACACTTTTCCATTTCTAAGTGTTGTAGTCTTTAGATTTTTATCTTGTACCTTCTGTACTATTATTTGTCTGCTTGTTTTTTAAACATGGCGTTGCAAGTTTATTTTCAATCTATGAGTTTGACTGTCCCTCTTGTATCTTTCGTCCCTCTTTCATTATCAGTATCACCACAGAAACACGTCTTGTAAACAATAAAATACATAAACATGTTCCAACTTACTTTCGAATAAGCCTGACGATATTGATTTCAACATTATTTTCAATTTCTTTCTTTCTTTCTTTTGTTTTAAAAACTTGATAATTTTGTTAAGAATTTATAAAAAAAACATCAGTTAAATACAAAGTAAAACGTTTGATATTGCAAAATTATAACGCAATTTTATAGTTTAATCGTTTTAGTCTTAGAAAATATATATATAATGCAAAATTATAACATTATAGCCACAATTCAAAATTGAAATACGTAACACGCAAACACCAACAATAATATTAAGTTATTTATGTTCCTATTATATTCATCAAGTGGGAATAATTACCGTTCCAATGTTTTATGTCTATTAATTAAAAAGTTTGCTGATTATTACCAGATTGTACTCTATCATTGTCTATAGTATAAAGTGTTCATTAATTGTTGATGAGCAACAGGTCAGATTTCGGTCAAAAGTGTTTATATGCATATAAATTATTCATTTAATTCAATTGTTTGCTGAAACCTGAATTCATCTTCACAATCCTGACTTAAACTATCGGTAGTTCTAATGCACAACATGGATGAAACTCCTCAATAACAAGGTTTTTTTTATTAAGTGACTACTTAACTGTTTATAGTGATTACCTCCATGTATTTATTTGGTACAACCTTTAAAAAATAATGGTTATGCGATTTAATTGGCAATTATAGGAAAACTGAAAAATAATAGAAAAAAACAAGATAGCCGTGATTTATTAGACAAATAAACCAGTTAGAGCATTAGGAATATATTTTGATCGGTACAGGAAAGAATTTGAGTTCTGACATAATTATATACACCATAATAAAGCATCAAATGATTTTCACAAGCAGTAGGATCAATGCTGTTGGAGATTATATGATGTACACCACCATTTGAAACAGGGAATTATTGACAGCAGAATGAAACATGTGTTATTCATCTGCATATTGTACCTCAAATTAAAAGTAGATAGAAAACTGTTTTTTTAGATTATTACCAGAATGGAAATATACGCTTGAGGACCGTTAGGCGGTTTAAGTATTAAAGGGAAATAAACATAGCCAAATTATTTTAGTGTCATCTTTGCGTGAAGCATATAGAACATTGGTTTCTTGAGAATTTCTGAGTTTCTGAATGGGGAATTACATGAATTAATTCAAGTTATACATCAATCATTACCGAAGCACACAACTAACTATAAAAAAGATATGTCCCTCAATAAGTGTTCTTCGAATGTAATAAATCGTGAATGTTTTGAAATAGTATATGCCATGGATATAAAGTATATTAGGGTCTAAAGTTCAAAATGATGTTTTCATTTCTTTTATAGCACTTGTTCGATAATGCTGCTGGTGGACTATCAGCTCCTGAGGGTATCATCATCAGCTTATTAGTCAATACAAAGGTACTTCCATGATTCATAACAAACCTTTCTAAAATTGTCGCGGAACTTTTATGAAATGAAGATTCTGAAAAGACATTTAGATTAAATTCTGACTTAACTATTTTAAATCTGTCATTTAACTAATGCTAAAAATGTTAAGGTTTTTCCCATATGGGTTTCTATCTAATCAGATTTGGATATAATAAATTTGGATTTAGATTTTCTTCCTTATAAACATCTGTTTGTTTATCCAACGACTCCTTGATGGATTCACTTCATTAAACTTCCTGCGGTTTGTAGAATGTTAAACATGTTAAACGTTAGGATATGTTGATAGATATAGATAACATTACAAATATATATCGAAAAAATACCCACGTAAAAACAACCTTGAAAAAAACACGATAAAAAAATGATGCATAAATTTACCCGCAATGGATTGTATACTGCGGTCTAGTTCTTCATTACAAAACATGAAACATTAATTAGTGAGAAATAAAATTCATGTCTTTCTCGGCTTCAAAACCCTGTCAAACAAACCCAAAACCCCGCATGCTGCGTTCTTCACGGTTCTTATTTTTATGTTAGGAGGTTAATTTAATTACAACAGTTATTGGTTGAGTGCTATCTAGATAATTACTTAATGAGTGCATCTGAGAGTTTTTTTTAGTTATTTGTTGATCCAATATTTATGTGGCAATATCAGTTATAGGACTTGATACACTTCTGCAAAAACACTGTATATATTATTACAACTTATTCTTTATTTCTACTTTGATTGGTAGTAATATCCTCCGATAATATAATTATGTTTCATACTTTGTTGACCTATTTATTTTCTCCATAATCTTATACAGGAAATAAATACTGTTTTCCATTTTAGATAACGAATATATAACTGTTCTAAATTGGTGATGATAGCGATGATATCTTAGTACCAAATCTGACGGTAAAACATTTATTAGTGAACTCCAAAAATTGTGTCAAAAGCAAAAGACGAATTAAAACAGAAAATATAAGTCAAGTTTTATGTAAATGAAATATGAGGGTTATAATTTAAAAAGAGGGTTTGTTAAAAAAAAAAGATATAACTAGAACTTCTGCATGCTGCATTCAGTTGCCACTTAGAAGATTTGGAGAAGACTCTTTCAATAACACTCACATGACGTTTTGTATAGTCCCGCAGTCGACCAGTTAAAACCGGTGTTACTGTACACAGTGTTTGAAAATGAGATGATAGCAGCTATGTTTCCTTTCAATTTTTACGCTATAAGTTGTCATGGTTTACCTTTCTGAATTTTTTTAATCAATTTTGAAAAAACGGTCATGCTTAATTATGGATGTATACCTTTAACCAAGTCAAATCCAGCACATAGAATATACCTTAATGATAACAAAATAAGAAGGCAGGGTACGATTGTCAATCAGACACATCTTCACAGGGAACCAAATCACATAGACATATTTAAAATCAAATTTGAACAAACGGTAATGGTAAATTAAGGATGTATAAGTATCCACGTGGTTAGACTATCATAGAATAATTAAAGTGGTCAATGAAAAACTCTTTCATTATACATAATAATACTAAAATACGAGAAATAAAACAAAATCAATTGTAGGTTCTATAACTAATAAGATAAATATACACAGATTGTCCTTCAAACTAAAGTATGAAATGGTCAATGGTTTATTTATTATTCAATTCTGCAGAGTGTCATTCAAATTAAATATCTAATTGTCAGTGGATACAATTCTTATTATCACTATCAACATAGAAACACGTCTTGTAAACACTAAAATATATGAACATGTTTCAACTTCCTTTTGGACACTCGACTCGAACACCACCATAAAACAAGGTAAAACAAGGTAAATCAGGTATTTCGGAAGTGAAAACTGATGCTGCTATACATGCATGTGGCAAAAATCCTGTTTGTCATGTATGGACAAAAGATGAGATAATACTCAACTAGTGCTGTAAAAAGTATGCATCGAAAACAAATTACGAAAATTAATAATTAAAAGCAACTAGCGGTCACTTTACGTATGGCCTCTTACAATATACAAAACCCTATAATCTAACTCCGTAAGGTATGTGATCAAGCATATCAATCGACTCTTTCAGAGTATACACACTCACTATGAGGGTGTTCATTAAATTATCCCAATGAATTTCATTCAGTTTTCATATTTTACATATATTACAAAATTAAACAGCAGTGCACTTTTGACACTACGAACTATAGATTATTCTCATTGACGTCGCTTGGTTGTTTCAACCGCTTGTCGGACATTTTTTTATTGTCATTGACCTAGCTTCATAACCGAAAAATACATTTACGATGATAAATCAAAATTCTTGCCTACTCCAATAAGCTGTTTGATTTAACCAGGCATATTTGTTGTTACAAAGTTATGTATATAGTACTTTGGAAATTTGTTAACGCACCTTTTACTTTACCTGAATGACTTTATCATTAGTTAATTTAGAAACGAAAAGCTGTTGTTAAAAAGTTCTGTACGTTGACATTTATAGTTCACCTATTAACCTCCATTAAAGGCTCTTTTGTTTGTCAATGTCATTTTAAAAGTATAAAATTGTACAGGTTATAATTTCTCTCAGGTTGATCAACTTTCTTATTCATTATTTTACAAACTATCTTCTACTCAGTTTTCTTGTGATATAGCTGAATAATGTGTTTTTCAAGGCTGCTTTATTGTAATAATGATCTTGGGAATAATCTTTGGAAATGTTTTCATTTTAATGTTTTGTACAGTTCATTAAAATATCAAAGCGGAAAATCGTATATAAATAATTTTTTTTTTCATATTTGTCATCTTACAAATTAAATATATCAGGATCCAATCTTTCTGGAAAAAGTAATGAACGACACTGAAAGAATAACAAATAAGAGTAAATTTTCAACCTGAACTTCACAAGAACAGCCTGATATTCCCAACGATTTTGATTAAATTTAGATTTTCCATGTTATTTAATATATTTGTTTATGAGAGAAAAATAATAATTTGATTTTCACTTCGCAATTCATGTCAATCTTAATCGAGAGTCAAAATAAGTTTTTAAGAGAGATGAATCAAGTTTACTTCAGCATGTTCAGTTTCACGTATAATCCCGTTTGGGGTTAAATTCACGTGAGATTAAGAAGAATATCAATTCACATGAAATATATCTGTGTATCCTGAACGGATTTTATTTTTTGATAATGATAACTGTTCAATCATTCAAAACTTTGGAAGATTTCTTATTTGACACACTCCTGTATATATATTTCGTATTGGTTTTGCTTTCTTCTACGGTTTGTAGACTAAGATGCATTGCCTAATACGGTACCATATTGTGAGGATAAAAAAAATCGTTTATCATTTGAACATAGTTTTAAAACATTGATTGTCAATTAGAAACTTTATACATTTAGGATTTCAAATTAAAAAAACCTAAAAAAAAAAAAAAGAAGATTTCACTGTTTAACTATTACTTGATTAAAAAATGTCAAAAGTTTTACCTTCGGGTTTTTTTTAACTCGACAATTAGCGGTTGTATCTACGAAATCCTTGAAGAACAGCCGTAAATCTATGATTAGGAAGGAGTCCAATTAATGCAAGTCCAATTGACGTGAGTCCAAATTTCGCGTTTATGTAGGTGATGCGAACGAACCGAAAATTAAACAGACGCAAAAAAGAATGCTACGGTTTATTATTTTTTTAATTCTTTTTTATTGCCGGGGTACTAAACGCAGTTATCATTTTCTAGACAAATAACGAGGGCTTCCAATATTTCTATTAGTCTATTGAGACTGTGCAATTCGTGAGAAATTCGGTTGGTCTTAAATAGACCACAGCTGTTTTCGGAATGACCTGGATTTTGTAAGGCTACTGCTTATTTGTGTATTCGAATTACATGTAACCAAAGTCTGTTGTATTTCTAACTCATCTTGATATATATTTATATATGTACTAAACTTCATTCTAATTAACTAAAACAACTGTTAAGAATTGCTCAGTACAATAAGGGAGACAAAATGGAGAAGAAAAAAGGTATATGTGCTACTTACTTAATTAGCTTTACACCCTGTTATACTTATATGGTATGCTATTTGTAATTTTTCTTTCTATTTTCAGTGCCTATGTGAGGATTACTTATAACTAAAAAACATCAAAAATTAAAAATTGCTGGGAAATAATACATCCTCATGTAAGGCTTTCCTGGCACAGGCATATATTAATTTATTTTTTTGAAAAACCTTATCTATTCATTCATTCATTCATAACATTCATGTATACTATGCGTGTACTATCGTCCCTTGGTGGCTATTGATCGAGGTAAATCTAAACACCTAATTATTGCAATTTCATTTTAGAAAAACTTGCATATTTGGGGGGAGGAAGTGTATCCGAGGAGGTCGGGAATTATATATACGTTAAAGATTGAAGAATTATTAAATGTAGGGCATAATATAAACTGAAGATGTTAAAACATGACTGATTATCAGAAACGACTAAATTTTTTTAATTATTTCGAAATTAGTCAATTTCAGAGTCTGAAAATGATTCAGAGTCTGAAAAAGAAGTTTGGTATGGGCTTCATCACTGAATGTCTGACTGGCCTCGTTGTAGGGGTTTAATTATCATGAAGTTAGCAGTATAAGCAGCAGTTCATTCTAAGAAAAAAATAATATTTGCAAGATCAAATTGTTTTTAACAATTAGTTTGAAATGCCCCTTTAACAATGATTAAACCTATTCCAATTAGTCCTATAAAAGCTCCCTATGACATTAAAAAATCTGATACATTTGATATTTGAATGCAGGAATACCAACAGATCATTGACAGCAAGTTGGATAGTTCCAAGTTTTTGGATTATTTTGGTTTTCCAAAATTGACTAAGAAAAAAAGTTCAGCTAAAGTTTATCTATCAGTTTCTATCTGAAAGCTATTGTAACAGAAGCAAGTTTCAAATAACCCTGTATCACTCATTTGCTAAAACTGGTACTGCATTTAAATTAATTCTAGGTCTAACACAAAAAAAGAAAGAATATCTTCCCTTTAGGGCAATAACTCTTATCAAAAGTAAACTGATGATTTTAAGGTTTGGTTGTTGATCAGGTCCTCTGGTGATAAGATAATAATATAAAATAAGACAAAGTTTTGTTTCTCTGTGGTTCATTGTGATTCAAACTCATACAACTGAAATACCGAGGCACCAAATTGCTTTGCACTATGCCCTAAGCATTAGTAAATGTGCAAGCTAGAATGCTTGACCTAAAGCCTTTGGAAATTTGTGTACCTCTTGTAAGCATGATATACTTGTTTATTATTACTGCCAATGTTAAAATCTTCATTGTATCATAGAAACAAAACTTTATTTGAAAATTATGATAGTGTTTTTTTTTTATTCATAAGAGATTCAATAACAGAAAGCTTGATTCGTAAGTTACTAAACCACCAATGCAAGGAAGAAGACAGTAAGGGCATTGCCTGTCCTTGAAGTTGATGAATATGATTCAGAGGTAATTGTGTACAAATACTATATTTAATAACTAATATTAACCTTATTTTGAGTAATTTCTCGCAATTTGATAATAGCTGATATTGTCCCAACGAATTTAGGTAATTGTTTTTATAATCTCAATTGGAATTATCTCCCTTATACCATTGACATAATAAGAAAAACATTGAATTGTTTAATATTCGTAATATTTTTTATTTTTCACAGTTTGAGATTAAATATCTAAAATAAATTGGCTGATATGGTCCCAATATTGATTTGATTATATTAATATGTAATACAACAAAATGAGGATAAATTCGTTAAAAATATGTAATACAACGAAATCAGGATAAATTCGTTAAAGATATGCAATACAACAAAATCAGGATAAATTCGTAACACAGCGTTCATTTGTCCTGATACGGAATTAATCGGGTCAATCAAAATTCATATCAGGTTTGGCTTTGCCTCACTCGATATGAATTTTATTGAATAGATAAATTATGGTATTATGATATTTATACACTGTGTAACTAATAATTATAATATTCTCTGTATTTTTAATAGGTTTTCATTTTACAAATAGACATATTACCTTAGTTTTAAGATAGTATGTTTTATCCTGGTACTTTGATAAATATTTACAGTGTCCTGTGTCATTTCACAACTTAGGCCATCTGATTCATCCAGAGTACTTTCGGGAGTTGATCTTGACGTTGTTCATTTTTCAACCCCTAACCATAACCCCTGACAGTGATATAACAGAACAATGGAATGGACTATAAAAATCAGATGAGAAAGGCATAACTCAGCAGATGGATTAAAATTGAAATTCTCTAAAGTTAATCATGTTATTACAAAAAGGATCTCTCACTAGTTCAAAAGATTGGTCTCTTTAAAATAAAATTGTTGCAATTCATACCTAAATGTATATATACGTATTTCAACAAATGTTTGTGTACAAACAAGAACTGGTAAGAAGAAGGAGACTAAAAAATGATCGAAATGGAGAAGAAAAGGAAATAGATGGCTGTAGGTGTGAAGACTGTCCATTTAAAGGAGAGTAGAAGAGCCTGAGATTATGCTTCAGAAAAGTGAGTTGTTCAAAAATTAACTGTTGTTGAAGTAATGTAATCGGTTAGTATGGGTGCTTTATGAGTCCCTTACTGACGTGGTGGTGGAAGACTTTAGGTCTGCACTCCGTTTGTCTGTCAGCAGGGATCTTTGTAATATCAAATGCAATAGATAACCCACTCCAGAAATACTTTACAGTTTGCAATGGTTTGCCTCCGAAAAAAATTATCTTCCAAAAAAAATATTATGACCCATTTATGGGCAGTAAATTTTTTGATCTGTGCATCCCAACGTCCTATTGTTCGCCTGTCTATCTTGCTTCAGGTTAAAGGTTTTGGTTATGGTAGTTTTTGATAAAGTTGCAGTCTTATAAACTTGAACGCTAAATTGAAGTTTTGACCCCAATTTCAGAGTCCCCTGAACATAGAAAATAATGCTGCGTTTGGTGCATCAGTGTACTACAACAACAACAATACTTCTTTTAATTTACTATAGACACATTCTTGTTCATTTCTGAACAGAGCAACAAAATGTCTCGGGGCTTCTCTCATCTGTAATGGTGCAATGAGAGCTAGCAGAGTATATGATAAATATAACACACATTTTCTAGTGTACCTCATTATCTATTTTTATCCATAGAAGCTTATAAGATTATATATTTAACAACTATTAAGATAAAAATCACTTGACCGGACCTTTAGATCTTTATTTCAGTAGATTTTTGGTTAAGTAGGCATAGGGGAGAGGGTCTGGATTCGATTCTTATATGTTATGTAGATGTATTGAGGATTTTTTACTTTTAACTTAGAAAAGCGCTTATTCTGTGTGTTAGTTTATTGAAAATGACTTAAAGGATTTTTTATTTTTGTTACCAGCAGAAATGGATTATGAGTAAGTGCCACGGTTCCAACCCCTCCCCTTTTATGACGGAAAAATGTTTGATTACATAGATAGTATATATGAACATTTATGGATACGCAACTGAGCTGTAAAATATACCTATGTTGTTTTGGTTTTTTTATTTTAGACACGAGTTTCCTTTACTTTTGCAAACCTTTTCTCCTTTCTTTGTTCATGGTATCTATTATTCCTTTTGGTCATAATTCTGTATTTTATTGACCTGCCTAGCACACAATGTAGACATTTTACCATCGAGGCATCTTTCTATAAGTATGTATGCATCTTAGTGTCACTGGAATGGTTATTTTTGTATACATGAATGTAAAATTAATCAGAAGATTGCAATTAGAACAAGTTGTGAATGCATGGCCTAATGGAATCAAAATGAAAACGTTATCTCGGGACAAGCGAACGGATGAACGAACGAACTAACAGATGGACCCACAGACTTGGAAACATAATGCCTATAAACGGGGCATATAAAGCAGGGAGATGTAAAACAATATCAGAAAGACAATCTTTGACAACATGGCGTTAAATTAAAGAACGTACACGGGTAAATATATTATTATTTTGTTGTGAAGAGTACATGGTTATCGAAAATACATTATAAAATTAAATAAATGTGTTGTTCAAAGTAAGAGAACAGCAGTGAGTTATTATCGTCAGACGAAATAAAATGTACTTATCAAAGGTTGTATATAATTACATATATATAAAAATGAAACGCAATATAACACAAAACTGCATTACAAATTGTATCAAAATTACAAATGAACACAAAAGAACGATTTGAGATTGCTTGCAGTCACTTAAAATTTGTTAAGCTACAAACAATTATTAGTACAAAATCATATATATCAGAACATAAAAATCCAATGAAAAACATACCTTGGATTTAATATTTTGACACCATAAACAGTCAAATAAGTTATGACTTATGCAATGTAAAATCACAAACATATTTAACTCCGAAGAAATTTAAAAAGAAGTTCCCTTAAAATCAAATGGCAAAATCAAAATCTCAAACACATCAAACGAGTGAATTACAACATTTATATTATTGACTTGGTGCAGGTCAGGTAGTTAGGATTTAAACTTTTAATAAATATGTATAATATTATTAACCTTTTGATAAGTATGAACTAGTATACTATTTTATTTAGATAAAACAACATTTATAAAGAAAATGAACATGGATGTGTGTGTGAGAAGAAGAAAACCAAACTTCGAAATCAGTACAAATTTAGAAATGTTTTAATTTGTTAATATCAAGTTTGATATTTGTCACAATGTAAAAAAAAATCAAAGATCAAAAAACAACATTGACAATTTATTTAAAGGAAGACATAGCAATTATCCTGTTTTATGAACCAATTTTTTCCCGTTAAAATAAGGTACAGCTAATAATACAAATCAAATCTTTGTATCTATGCAATAATTTTCTAAAAGTTGATAATTTAATAATGTACCAGTAAATTATGCTCGTTTCAAAATCTATGAGATCACTACGCACACGGGCACAACGAACTAATTGGGATATATGAACACCATATTAAAGAGCAAAACATACATCGTCGTCAAAAAGAGGGAATAAAATAACGTACATTTAGGTATCAAGATTCCCTCTAAAATACTTAGAGTCTTGTGTCGCTCACCTCGATCTCAAACCATGACAACTTAATAAAATCACCAAGAAAGAGTAGCACTTGACAAAAAAAAAGAAGTCATACCCCTAATGACAATACAAAACTTGCCTTTTACCCGTTATTATTAAATTGTAAATTTCAGCCATCTTGGTCTTCAAACAGATCATCAGGTATATTGCATGAAATTTAGAATAGAAATGGGGAAAGAGTCAAAGAAACAACAACCCGACCATAAATCAGACAACCAACAGGTCTTAAATGCAGCGAGAAATTCCCGCACCCGGAGGCGTCATTCAGCTGGCCCCTAAACAAATATATATACTTTTTAAGTGATAATGAACGTCCTACTAAACTATAAATTGTACACAAGAACTAAAATTAAAAATCATATAAGACTTAACAGGCCAGAGGCTCCTGACTTGGGACAGGCGCAAAAATGCGGCGGGGTTAAACATGTTTATGAGATATCAACCCTCTCCCTATACTAGCCAATGTAGAAAGTAAATGCATAACAATAAGCATATTAAATTCAGTTCAGGAGAAGTCCGAGTATGATAACAGAAGATGTAACTAAAGAAAATAAACAAAATAACAATAAAACATAAATAACAACAGATTGCTAGTAGTTAACTGACATGCCGGCTCCAGACTTCAATTAAAAAGATTATGACTTCATTACATGAATATCAGGCACAATCCTTCCTGTTAAAGGGTTAGTATCATACCATCATAACATATATGAGAAGAACATAACCCGTGTCATGCCAACAACTGGTTTTTAAATAAATGTGTTTATTTCCGATGCAAAGACCCTATTAGTGAATCAATATTTACACCAAACTATGCAATCTTTATTGACCTGACAACAGTATCGTAACTAAATCTCTTCTTAATAAGTCTATTAAAAAGTTTTGTTAGCTTCTGAGGTGAATACTGATATTTTTGTGCTTTATAAAGAATATTTCCATAAAAAATTGGATGTGAAATACCTGAACGTATAAGAAGTCTGCATGTTGAGCTATATTTACGAATGATGTCCTCATACCGATGATGAAATTTAGTAAATGTTTGACAAGTTGGTGATATCGAAAACCCCGGTGTAATAATTTTCAAGTAATACATAAATTTCTCTTGTTAAAATCTAAAACATTGTTACATACAGGAGCGAATCGTACAAGTTGAGATACATAACCACCGTAAGATGGTGACAAGGGAACGTCACCATCTAAAAAAGGATAATTAACGATAGGAAATGAAAATATATATTGTTTAAACACGATAGCGAAATTTAATTATTTTGACACAGTAGTTGAGAGATTTTTTGGTTAAATTTGAGGGACGATGACGAACACCAAGTGACGAATAAAGCTCATTTGGCTTTTTGAGCTACATGAACAAAAGATGTAGTCGAAGTAAAAATGAGATAAAAATGCACACCTTGTAACAATAAAAAAAATATTACACTGACCAATAACGACTCAGTGATTCTTAAATTATATGTGCGAGCCACTAAATAGAATTCATAATTTCAAGTAAAACATTTTAGATCGGACTTCATACAATACAATACATGTTATCAAATTGATACTTTAAATATTCAGGCCTATTCTTTACAGGTACTAACAACGATACAATTTACATTACAACACATACTATGATGATTTAATGATATATCTATTTCACATACATTTCAAATGATTTAAACTGGTCCATTTCTATATATATCTCGAATTTAAGCAGGTGTCTTGACGATTTTATATCTAAAAAGGTTTAACTTATTTACTAGTACTTCTGCTCAATGAAATGAAAAATAAGATCCTCTATATTTTGATAAACAAAACCTACTTATTATTTATACGTGTTCAACTTTTTTAACACAAATGTGGCTGTGGAAAGAAATTTGGTCACTAAGGTCTTCTCTCCGACAGGTGGAAATCTTCGCTAGCCAAGGGTTCCTCTCCACCCTTGGCGGATTGAGATAGAATTTTGGCGACGAAAGGTAAAGATTTTAATTGGTTGCAGTCGAAACTCGTTGCATCAAATCAAAAAGCGCCTCTAACATGATCGCGTGTAAGATCACGTGTAAATGTAGAAAGTGAAGGTAAACAATTATCACGTGCTTAGTGTGCAATAAGCCTTTACAACCCTAAACATACGACTATATTTACTGACAATTTGAATGTTTTTAATCAACTACTAGAAGTTCCTGTGTATGTTTCTTGTACAAATACGTAAATGTCAACGTATATTTTCGTTTCCTGCTTTACCAAGTGTGTAGAATCTATACGCTTCCCTGTTTTTACCTCCAAATTGAAGAGTTCAAGTGCTTCTATTAATCTTCCGATAGATCGCAACATTGTTTTCAAAAATATTGGCTTAATCTGCTAAGGATTGGAGATGATGGAAGTGGATCGTAACCCTTGACTAGCGAAGATGACAGGTGGTAAAAACCTTTACAAAGGGAATTTGAATGTTTAATACTACGCCTATCCTGAAAGACACCTACATTAATACGCTGACTTTCTGTGCCTGATTTTACTCATGCAGTATGTTTGATTCTTTATTATTCAAGATAAAAAGATCAAGCACGTCAGACTAGAACTCAGATAATGCGCATGAATTTGATCCCCTCATGATTTAATTAAAGCATTTAGTGTAGAATGTCCAGTCAAGGTCAAAAGACTTGACAACAGATTGACCTCTAGCAACGAACTGACATTTTCCAGTTTTAAGATTCGTGTTGAATCCCATACAACCTTGTAATGATTTACATCCTAATGCGCAGCTAATTTCACTGGGTTTCGTTGTAATGGATAGTAAGGTCATATCTCCATATGTTCCATCTACACCATAGTACTGTCCATTGAACAGGGCTGGAAAAAAATCACCATGATAAAATATACTATATCTTAAAGCAAAATCTTGCCATTTTTTTATTTGGGCGGGGGATGGAGTATTCGATCGATCCAGTCACCCCCCCCCCCCTCCCTGGAAAAATTAGCATATGGTAAAATGTTTAACATGGCTATAGGACACAGGTAGTGCAAACCGAGGATAATGTTTCATTCAGATTTTCTTGAACTCGTGATTCTCAATTAAGATTTCTGTGACGTATTTTGTATTGAATTATCGTTTCGTTGTTCATGCTTTGTTTGTCAATTAGTGTATGTCTCTCTCCAATTATCATTTTTGATTGCCCTCTTATCATGGTCTCCCCTTTTCATATTTTTATCCAAAAGAAGTGAGTAAAACTTTTGAAAGGAATTCAAATCAACCCACGTACAATGTATTCAGAATTTTTTTTTCTAAGGAGCACTTTTAGAGTGCATTCAATTTAAGACTATTTCATCTTGCAATAGTATTACATCATTTGACTTTTTACTACTATTGACACAAGTATTCCCCATTTCAAAGTTTTGAAAAAAAATTGAAAGAGTTGCTATGGCTTTTCATAAGAAAACAAAGTTTAATTAGTTTAAACATATTTTATTTGCAAAAGTAGCAAAAGAGATTGGACACAAGTTATAACAACATTAGAGACGTCCTCTCCCAATATAAATATAAACACAAAGTACATTAGATAATGGCGAGAGAAAAAAACATAGAAAAGAAAGGCCAACGAGGATACATGTATCATGTCTTTGGAAGGGATAATTCCTATTTTGTAAAGAATCACTTTGATACAAACAAATAAATCTATTACACTGGACATTATCAAGATGTTTGATTTCTTGATTGACAACATATTTGTTACGTTTAAAGGACCGTTCTCAATAGACTGACGGCTTCCAATGGGAACCAATTGTGACCCCTTTATTGCCAACTTGTTCCTTTATTATGAGACTGATTTCAGACATGTCAGAAGTTAGCAATATCCCTCAAATTTTCTTTTCGCTTTACAGATGATGTTTTCTCACTTAATAACTCCAAATTTAGTGATTATGTTGAATGCATCTTTCCCATCGAATTAGAGACAAAGGATACAAGAAAAACAGCTTATTCTGTCTAATATCTTGAGTGAAATTCATAAATTGACAATAAGGGTCGGTTGAAAACAAAACATTACAACAAAAGAAATGATTTCAGCTTCCCAATTCTTAACTTTCCATTTCTTTGTAGCAACAGTTCAGCAGACCCTGCAAACGGTTTATATATCACACAGAAGGTATCAAACCAAGAATTCCAAATGGTGAAGTTGAAATCCTCCCTTCGTAAATTTTACGGACGCCATCACTAACTATTCTGTATGTCGTAACTACAATCCCCTTTCCTTTTCACGAGTATGACTTAATGAATAAGAGTATTTATCAAGTTTGTAATAACATTAGCAGCACGACGGGTGCCACGTGTTGGGAAGAATCCATCAGCTTACCCTTCCGAAGCACCTGAGAACATCCTCCAGTTTTTGGAGGGATTCGTGTTGCTTAGTCTTTAGTTTTCTATGTGGTGTCTTGTGTACTATTATCTATCCGTTTGTCTTTTTCTTTTTTAGCCATAGCGTTGTCAGTTTATTTTCGATCTATGAGTTTGACTGTTCTTCTGGTATATTTCGCCCTTTGATATCTGATTGCAAATACAACAGTCTTTCTGGAAACACCAAAATAATTTAAAACAGGCGAAAATAAGCAGATAGCCATCGAGCATGACCATACATAGTACCCATCTGTATTGACTTAGATATATTATATATTTATATAGAAAGAAATTATTAGTATGGAGACTCCGATTGCCAGGCTAAAAGTATCATTCGATACTCCATTAGTGATCAACAAAGCTGGGGTATCAATCCATTTCGAGATACTCTTTACATATCAATAAAAGTGTGAACTTATATATAAAAGAAATAAAGAGGAAACATTTATTTGTTGTGCATTTCTTTCTTAAATATTGACTATTTTTTTTATAATGTAATCAAGCTGTTTGTTCTCGTAGATTTAGTAATTCTACAATTTTTGGACAAAACAAAATAAGTATCTATCTAAAAAAGGAATAAGTAGGAAAACTGTTCTTATAACTTAGTTTTCTCATTAGAAAAATAAGGTTTTCAAGATCGAAAAGTTTCAAAAATGATAAAAAATATAAAATGCTAAATTGATAAGTACGTTTAAAAGGAAACGCCTTCACATTCCATAAGTTAAACTTAGGCTTTATAAATATTTTGATATGAGCGTCACTGATGAGTCTTATGTAGACGAAACGCTCGTCTTGCGTTCTAAATTATAATCCTGGTACCTTTGATAGGTATTTTTTTATACTTTCAAGATTTGGCCTTGAATTTGTTTGTTACTGTAATTTGAACAATTGTATCAATAAATAATTTGAACTGACTGAAATAAATTGTATACCAATTATCAACATTCAACATTGCGTACTAATATTTTCGAAATGATACATTAAAACAAAATAACTTACAAAAATTCTCCACTATCCATGTTCCGCCTGCTCCCCAACCGGTCATTATTCCGACGCCTTGTATACCTATAGGTGTTGTGTCTTTCCAGCTTACGATCATTCCATCTTTTTCCGTCCTAATATAAGATGTCCCATCTGATAGCCCCCAATTCAGTTCATAGTCCTTGTACCCTTCACAGCTTAACAAATCAGTATACCCACCAAACACCAATTGGTTGTTTATATCATCTATAACTTTACGGTAGAATATTGTTGTGTGTCCGAAGCCGGCTCCGATGCATATTTCATAAAACTGAGAAGATTGTAGATTGGTTGCAGAAGATAGTAAAATAAAGGCCGCTGAACATGTTTTTATTCGAAATTTAAGTGATCTTGTGTATGCAGGAAATATCTGGAATGTTGATAAACTGGTGTAATAGTTGGTAATATTTGGAGTTCTGTAATCAACATTGCCACTGTTTGCAGTTACAATCCGTACTTCTTCCAAAATATTGCCTGGAGTTACAATATATATCTAAATATAGTACTTTTAACAGTCTTTTTTTTTTGCGCACATACCATATGCAATACATAACAGTGTGACTTAGTATTTAAAAAAAATAGTAGTGTTATCTCTCTAAATTGCCGACTATCACTACGTGCATGACGTTGGTACAATTGTATGGTGCTTCCATACTGAGAACACCATGATTAACTAGGGCTTAAAATTATTACAACACACTGGACTCAACTTATCTTCAGTAAAAAATCTATAAAATGTGCTGAAGGCTGTGATGTGTATAAATTCGTAGCAAAAAATAAAACGACACGTTAATTATTTATTTAATGCGTGTAAAGCGCCTCCTGGATTTTTCTTCATCAGGAACGTTCAAACCGAATATTTAAAAGAATTGCATGTATCAGAACTAAAACTGTTGGAGCTAAATGATTAAAAGTACCTTAAAATAGCAAAATTCTTCAAAAATCGTGTTAAAATCTTAATCACTATAAAACAAACAAGCCAACAAAGCAACGCACACAGAAAAACGCACATTAGAAAAAAATAAAAATAAAATATTTCAATAACTTACCATAACAAAATAACGTGATTGACAAGAACCGGACCATGTCAAATCAATATTACCAAAAAGTAAATTCACAAAAATACCGAGCTTCGAGAAAAGTGCCATACGGAAAGTCCCTTATTGTTGCATATATTAGCCCATGGACAAACACGTTTTTTTCCTAATTGGACCTGCCTGAAAATCTGATTTTTCGGTATTGGGGCTGATTTGCTCATTATCAGTAAAAATGACAATCTTATATCACAATCACTGATCATCACTGCTTTAACTGATATATAAATTTAAAAAAAAAAACATGTATTGAATACAGGCCCCTGCTAAACCGAAAGTTCAAATTACTCAACTAGATAATCATATTCCGTTCCCATTTTCATAACTTATTCTTTATTTTCCAAACAAAACTAATAAACGATGTCAATTTCATTTCTACATCATTTAAATTATATATATGATAATCAAATTCATAAAACTTATTATGCTACTTTACCTTTTCCAACTGTCACCAATACAGCAAACTTGAACACCATTGCTGAAATCATCTTTCCCCAATTAGTATAGCTCAAAAAAAACAAGACGATTTATACGTATTTTTTGCTTCTGTAATCCATTAAAATAAACGTATTTGTCAATCACTACCATTATATAAGAAACACCACAGTTCATTGGTTAACATTTAAATTATTTAGTATGGTTTTTAAAAAAGAGCATGACTGATTTCTTTAATAAATCAATATATTTCCATAGCTATGATATTCAAATATTTCTTAACATTTTTTTAATTAAAGGTATGCCAGTTATAAGGTACAAATTGGTTTATATTTTAAATCACAAGTCCATTCGAAGCAGGCAAAATGGTCAAAACAGAAACAGCGAAAATATGAACAACAATATTAAAACAATACAAAGAAAAAACAGATTTAGCAAAAAAAACGCCTCCCAAAACAGCGTGATCTGAAGTGGCTCGGAAAGGTAAGGACTGTCTACTCCACCAAGAAACTATGTTACTCATTTCATGTAAAAACTATGTTTCTCATTTCATGTAAAAATACGTTTACAACTCTTGTATCTTTTATCAAAAGCGATGATATTTTGCTCGTGATATGTAATTGATAATAATATGCAAGTGTTTTTTTTTATATATATATATATATATATATATGAAAACAACAGTCCACAATATTTACTATGGGTAAACCCCAAAAGTCAAATTCTTGTAATAGAACAGATCACCACGTGTAGGTCGGTATGTGCAATTGTTGTCTATCATATCTATAATAATCTAGCACTACGTTAAATAATTCAAGATTCCTGTCGAAGAAATATTCCTTACTGTTAGGTAAATAGTGTTCTGAACATGCTGAAGCTGGTGTTAGACTTCCTAGTTTAGAGTTGGGATATCTAATTAACTTTGACCTGTACGGCTTGAAATTTGTTCCTTCGGTATTCATTGTTATCAACTCATCTTCCATATTGATGCAAAGTACTACACGGTGTTTTAGAATGAGAGTTGTTGTTAGACTTCTCAGTTTAGATTTGGGATAATTAATTAACTTTGACCTGCATGTTTTGAAAATGGTGCATCCAATATTCAATGTTATCAATTCATCTTCCATATTGAAGCGAAGTATTACACAAGTTGTTTACTTCCGGTAAATACGGAATCCTGAATAAAACGGCTCACTGTCCAAACCGGCCTTTTTTGTATAGTCTCGCAGTCGACCGGTTAATACCGGTTTTACTGTACACAGTGTTTGAGAATGAGATGATAGCAGCTATGTTTCCTTTCAATTTTTACGCTATAAGTTGTCACAGTTTACCTTTCAGAATTTTTAAAATTAATTTTGAAAAAAAACGGTAATGCTAAATTATGGATGTTTACCCTTTAACTAAGTCAAATTCACCACACAGAATATACCTTAATGATAAAAAAAAATAAGAAGGTAGAGTACGATTGTCAATCAGATACATCTTCACAGGGGACTAAATCACATAGACATATTTAAAATCAAATTTAAACAAACGGTAATTGTAAATTAAGGATGTACAAGTAACCACGTGGTTAGACTATCATAGGATGATTAAAATGGTTCATGAAACACTCTTTCATTGTACATTATCATGCTTAAACCCGAGAAATAAAACAAAATCAATTGTATGGTCTATAAGTAATAAGTAAAAATTATACATAATCATAATAAACCCGAGAAATAAAAGAAAATCAATTGTACGTTGTATGAATAATAAGATAAATATCCCTAGAGTGTCCTTCAAACTAAAGTATGAAATGGTCAATGGTTTATTTATTATTCAATTCTCCAGAGTGTCATTAAAATAAAATATCTAATTGTCAGTGGATACAATTTTCCATTTTCGAGTGTTGCTAATTAGTCGTTAGTTTTCTATGTTGTGTCTTCTGTACTATTAATTGTCTGTTTTTTTTTTTTGGTTTTTTTTAGCCATGGCGTTGTCAGTTCATTTTCAATCTATGAGTTTGACTGTCTCTCTGGTATCTTTCGTCCCTCTTTCATTATAACAGTATCACCATAGAAACTCGTCTTGTAAACACTAAAATAAATAAACATATTCAGACTTTATTTTGATGAACTGCATCGCATAAGCCTGACGATATTGATTTTAACATTATTTTCAATTTCGTTTTGAAAATTCTATGTGTTTTGAGACCAATTGCGGACTGCTACATCCTTTTGTCCATTGTCACCCAATATGTAGTTTACTAATCACAATTGCCCACAAATTGTATTCTTTATTAGTTTTAAAAATAGGCAATTAAAGGTATTGAAAGTGTTTCAAATTTATCCGGGGATTTACCAAAACTACAACATCTGGAAATTGTAACTAATGCCGACCAAGAGCTAAAACTAACGAACCCATAATTAAAGGCGATTATTATTTATTTTTTTTAACTTGATAATTTTGTTAAGAATTAATAAAAACATCAGTTAAAATGTTAACATATTGCAAAATTGTAACACCATTTTATAGTTTGATCGTTTAATTCCTAGAATATATGTATGTATGTAGTATAAAGCAAAATTATAACGTTATAGCCAAGATTCAAAATTGGAACAAACACTTCAACAATTATATTTTGTTATTTATGCTCCTTTTATATTCACCATGTGGGAATTACAACAGGCCCAATGTTTTATGTCTATTAATTAAAAAATTTGCTGTTTATTACCAGATTGTACTCTATAATATCACGTGGTCATTAATTGTTGATGAGCTACAGGTCAGGTTCCGGTCACAAGTGTTTATATGCATTTTAGATAATCATTTAATTCAATTGTTTGCTGAAAATTGTATTCATCTTCATAACCCTGACTTAAGCTGAACTATCGGTTGTTCTTGTGTACAATATTGAAAACAACACGTTATTAATTTCTTGCGTCCGAAGCGCTTTTCTGGATTTACCTTCATCAGGAACGCTCAAAGCCAAACATTTGAAATCCGAAGATGTATAAGTACCGAAACCGTTGAAGAGCTGTATGTCAAAAAATACCTAAAATAATAGCCAAATTCAGCTAAAGCCAACTTTGCCTGAGGGAGTTGAAACCTTAGTTTATTTATGATTTATAAATTTATAAACGGACAATTTTAGTAAAGTTTGTTAAATCATGTCAGTACCGAAATACTGACTACCGAGCTGATGATACCCTCGGGGACTGATAGTCCACCAGCAGAGGTATCGACCCAGTGATGTAAAATATTGAAAACAACACGTTATTAATTTCTTGCGTCCGAAGCGCTTTTCTGGATTTACCTTCATCAGGAACGCTCAAAGCCAAACATTTGAAATCCGAAGATGTATAAGTACCGAAACCGTTGAAGAGCTGTTTGTCAAAAAATACCTAAAATAATAGCCAAATTCAGCTAAAGCCAACTTTGCCTGAGGGAGTTGAAACCTTAGTTTATTTATGATTTATAAATTTATAAACGGACAATTTTAGTAAAGTTTGTTAAATCATGTCAGTACCGAAATACTGACTACCGAGCTGATGATACCCTCGGGGACTGATAGTCCACCAGCAGAGGTATCGACCCAGTGATGTAAAATATTGAAAACAACACGTTATTAATTTCTTGCGTCCGAAGCGCTTTTCTGTACAACATAGATATAACTCCTCAACAACAAGGGGTTTTTGATTAAGTGACTACTTAGCTGTTTTTAGTGATTATTTGATTACCAGACCAAATGTTACATGATTCTTTGATAATCTAGGACTTTTGTTAATATTATGATATCTTGTTTAAGTTGGTACCTAACACTTGGACTAAAATTAATTTTGCTGTTTAATTTTCATAAAATGTTAACAAAATATTTACTTACCATTTGACAATGTTTGACAAAAATATAAAAAAAAAATTCCAAAAAATGAACCGCACACTTTGATCGAAAATTTGTATTGGATACACAGCAATTTGGATTACAACACCTTTGATCATTGAGAAGCATTAAGCTGACCAAATGTTACATGATTCTTTGATAATCTAGGACTTTTGTTAATATTATGATATCTTGTTTAAGTTGGTACCTAACACTTGGAACATTTTTATATTTTTGTCAAACATTGTCAAATGGTAGTTTTTCATATGTGACGTCATGCTGTTTCTAAATTTCATAAATTCAAATGTGGCATAACGTTTGTACCTTTTCGCCATCGTATGTGACGTCACATTTTTGTAATTACGTTGACGCCTGGACTGATTCGGGTGTGTCTATTCTGTGTTAAACTTTAATAGCATTATGTATTCGGGTTTAGTTTTCTGTAATTAGTTAATACTTCAGTTTCATTATGTATATCTCTTTCATATTCATTTGTTAAAATTTACTGTTTGCAATAGCATGAATTGTTCTATATAATAAGGATGTTCTTATCCCGGGCATAAAAACAATGCCGTATTTGGCAAAACCTTTTCAACTTTTGATCTTCAGTGCTGTACAACTTTGTACCTTTTTCACTTTCGATCTTTTATATCTGGGCGTTATGTATTCGGGTTTAGTTTTCTGTAATTAGTTAATACTTCAGTTTCTTTATGTATATCTCTTTCATATTCATTTGATAAAATTTACTGTTTGCAATAGCATGAATTGTTCTATATAATAAGAATGTTCTTATCCCGGGCATAAAAACAATGCCGTATTTGGCGAAACCTTTTCAACTTTTTATCTCCAGTGCTGTACAACTTTGTACTTTTTTCACTTTCGATCTTTGATATCTGGGCGTCACTTGCAAGTCCTGTGTGGACAAGGCGCGTTTTTGGCGTATTGAATTTTAAACCTGATGCTTTTTGTTATCTATTAATCATGTTTTTCTTTGTCTAATATGTTCTCCTATTTATTTGTAATGTAGTCCTGTAATATTATGTTGTCATTTCAATGTTATATTTAACTTTGCCATTAAAGTGCGAGGTTTGGCATGCCACAAAACTAGGTTCAACCCACCACTTTTATTCCTTTTTAAAAGTGTCCTGTACCAAGTCAGGAAGATGGCCATTGTTATATTATTGTTCGTTTCTGTGTGTGTTGCATTTTAACGTTGAGTCGTTTGTGTTTTCTCTTATTTTTGAGATATTGAGATCAGACGTGGCACGGTACTTGTCTATCCCAAATTCATGTATTTGGTTTTCATGTTATATTTGTTATTCTCGTGGTGTTTTGTCTGATGCTTGGTCCGTTTCTGTGTGTGTTACGTTTCGGTGTTATGTCGTTGTTCTCCTCTTATATTTAATGCGTTTCCCTCGGTTTTAGTTTGTTACCCCGATTTTGTTTTTTGTCCCTGGATTTATGAGTTTTGAACAGCGGTATACTACTGTTGCCTTTATTTATACTTCCTTAACAATATATTGTATTTAAAACGTTCACCTTATTTTACAGAGTTATCTCCATGTATTGTTATGTACCATCTTAAAACAATAATGATTATGCGATTAAATTGACAATAATAGAAAAAATAAGGTAGCCGTGATTTATTAGACAAATAAACCAGTTAGAGCGTTATGAATATATTTTGATCGGTACAGGGAAGAATTTGAGTTCTGACAAAATTATATACACAATATTAAAGCATCAAATGCTTTTCAAAAGTATCAGTATCAATGTTGTTGGAGATTATATGATGCACACATCAACTTGAAACATGGAATTATTGACAGCAGAATGAAACATGTGTTAATCACTTATATATTGTACCTCAAATAAAAAGTAGATAACTTATTTTTTTAGATTATCACCAGAATGTAAAGATACGTGGGAACGTTAGGCACTTTATTAATAAAAGGGACATAAACATAACCAAATTATTTTAGTGTCAGCTTTGCGTGAAGCATATTTAACTTTGGTTTCTTAAGAGCTTTTGAATTTCTGAATGGGGAATTACTGCAAATTATACCTCAATTCACTACCGAAGCACACAACTAACTATAAAAAAAAGATGTGTCTATCAATCAGCGTTCCTTGAATGTATTAAATCGTGGATGTTTTGAAATAGTATATGCCATGAATATAGACTATATTAGGATCTTAACTCTAAAATGATGTTTTCATTTTTTATAGCACTTGTTTGATAGTGCTGCTGGTGGACTATCAAATTATTAGGGTATCATCAGCTTATTAGTCAGTACTAAGGATACTTGGGTACTGACATGACTCATAACATATCTTTCTAAAATTGTCGCGGAACTTTTATGAAATGAAGATTCTGAAAAGACATTTAGATAAAATTCTGACTCGACTATTTTAAATCTGTCATTTAACTAATGCTAAAAAGGTAAAGGTTTACCCCACATGGATTGCTATCTAATCAGATGAGGATATAATAAATTTGGAATAAGATTTTCTTCCTTATAAACATCTGTTTGTTTATCCAAAGACTCCTTGATGGATTTCACTTCATTGAACTTCCTGTGGTTTTTAGAATGTTAAACATGTTAAACGTTTGGATATGTTGATAGATATAGATAACAGGGCAAATATATATCGAAAATATACCCCCGTGAGAACCCCTAAAATACAACTACGATATAAAAATGATGCATAAATTTACCTACAATGAATTGTATACAGCGGTCTGGTTCTTCATTACAAAAACATGAAACATTAATTAGTGAGCAATACAATTCATGTCTGTATCGGCTTCAAAACCCTCATCCCGTGTTAAACATAGTCAAAACCCCGTGTGTGTGTCTACACGATAATTTTCCTTCTGTGTTTTTTATGTAAGGAGTTTATTTTAATTATAGTACTTGTTTGCGTGTTATCTAACTAATTACTAGTAAGTGCATTTAAAGGGTTTTTTGTGTTATGTGTTGGTCAAACCTTCGTAATTCACGATATTAGATATAAGACTTGATAAATTTCATCAAATGTAAACATTATACAACTTTTTTTTTATTCCTCTGTTAACTGATAGTAATCTCATCCGATGATGTATGTTATTTTTTATATTTTATTGACCTATTGAATTTCTTCATGATCTTATACAGGAAATTAACAATGTTTTCCATTTGAGATAACGTATATATAACTATTTTGGATTGCTGTGTATTTGAATTATATGTAACCAAATTCTGTTGTATTTCTAACTCATCTTCATGTTTGATATATATATATGGAAACAACAGTTTGCAATATTTACCAAAGGTAAACCCCAAAAGTCAAATTCTTGTAATAGTACTGATCCACATGTGTAGTTCGGTATGTGTAATTGTTGTATGTCATATCTATAACAATCTAGCACTACGTTGAATAACTCAGGATTCCTGTCAAAGAAATATTCCTTACTGCTAGGTAAATAGTGTACTGAACATGCTGAAGCTGGTGTTAGACTTCCTAGTTTAGAGTTGGGATATCTAATTAACTTTGACCTGTACGGCTTGAAATTTGTTCCTTCGGTATTCATTGTTATCAACTCATCTTCCATATTGATGCAAAGTACTACACGGTGTTTTAGAATGAGAGGATATCTGTTATTTTTCCTTTTAATTTCAATTTTGACGCTTTAAGTTGTTACGGCTGTCCTTTCCGAAAAATCAATCAACAGTATGAGAATGAGAGGATATCAGCTGCGTTTCTTTTCCCTTTTAATTTTGACGCTATCAATTGTCACGGCTTACCTATCCAAATTTTTAAAATCAATTTTGGAAAAACGGTAATGCTAAATAATGGATGTATACCCTTTATCCAGGTCAAATTCCCCATACAGAATATACCTTAATGATGAAAAATAAGAAAGTGGGGTACGATTGCCAATAAGACAACTGTTCCAGGTGACCAAATCACACAGAAATGTTTAAAGTTAAATCTGATCCAACGGCAATGGTAAATTAAGAATGTACAAGTATCCACGTAGTTAGACTATCATAGGATGAATAAACTGGTTAATGAAACACTCTGTCATTATACATAATAAAACTTATACCCGAGAAATAAAACAAAATCAATTGTAGGTTCCAAACTAATAAGTTAAATATCCCTAGAGTGTCTTTCAAAATTAAGTATGAAATGGCCAATGGTTTATTTATTATTCAATTCTGCAGAGTGTCATTAAAATTAAATATCTAATTGTCAGTGGATACAATTTTCATTATCGGTATCACTATAGAAACACGTTTTGTAAACACTAAAATATATATACATGTGCCAACTTCATTTTGATAAACTGCATTGCATAAGCCTGATGATATTTATTTTAACAAACAAATGAAATTCTAAGTGTGTTGAGGTCAGTTTCGGACTGCTACATGATTTTGTCCATTGTCACCCGATATGTAGTTTACTAGTCACAATTGCCCACAAATTGTATTCTTTATTATTATTAAAAATAGGCAATTAAAGGTATTCAATGTGCCTCAAATTCAACGGGGATTTACCAAAAACTACAACATTTGGAAATTGTAACTAATTCCGAACAAGCGCTGTAACTAAAGACCTTTTCCCTATACATGCTATAGTTAAAGGCTAACATTATTTATTTATTTTTTAACTTGATAATTTTGTTAAGAATTAATAAAAACATCAGTTAAAATGTTAACATATTGCAAAATTGTAACATCATTTTAATGGTTTGATCGTTTAACTCCTAGAAAATATGTATGTATGTATAAAGCAAAATTATAACGTTATAGCCCAGAATCAAAATTGGAACAAACAATTATATTTTGTTATTTATTTTCCTTTTATATTTACTATGTGGGTATTTCCAGAGTTCCAATGTTTAATGTCTATTAATTAAAAATTTTGCTGTTTATTACCAGATTATACTCTATAAAAGCAAGTGGTCACTAATTGTTGATGAGCTACAGGTCAGGTTCCGGTCACAAGTGTTTATACGCATCTTAATTAATCATTTAATTCAATTGTTTGCTGAAAATTGTACTCATCTTCATAACCCTGACTTGAGCTGAACTATCGGTTGGCCTTGTGTTCAACATGGATCAAACTCCTAAATAACAAAGGAGTTATGATTATGTGATTACTTAGCTATTTATAGTGATTATTTGATTACCAGACCAAATGTTACATGATTATTTGATTACGAGACCAAATGTTACATGATTATTTGATTACCAGACCAAATGTTACATGATTCTTTGATTACCAGACCAAATGTTACATGATTCTTTGATTACCAGACCAAATGTTACATGATTCTTTGATTACCAGACCAAATGTTACATGATTCTTTGATTACCAGACCCAATGTTACATGATTCTTTGATTACCAGACCCAATGTTACATGATTATTTGATTACCAGATCAAATGTTACATGATTCTTTGATTACCAGACCCAATGTTACATGATTATTTGATTACCAGACCAAATGTTACATGATTATTTGATTACCAGACCCAATGTTACATGATTATTTGATAATCTAGGACTTTTTTTTATTATGATGATATTTTGTTTGAGGTGGTATCTGACATCTGGACTAAAATTAGTTTGGCTTGTTTAATTTTCATGAAATTTTGACAAAATATTTTTACAGAGTTTTTTACATACTTATCTCCTTGCAGTGTAATGAACCACCTTAAAAAAATAATAATTGTGCGATTCAATTGACAATAATAGAAAAACTGAAAAATAATAGAAAAAATAAGGTAGCCGTGATTTATTAGACAAATAAACCAGTTAGAGCATTATGAATATATTTTGATCGGTACAGGGAAGAGTTTTAGTTCTGACATAATTATATACACAATATTAAAGCATCAAATGCTTTTTACAAGTAAAAGTATCAATGCTGTTGGAGATTATATGATACACACCACAACTTGAAAGAGGGAGTTATTGAATGCAGAATGAAACATGTGTTAATCACTTACATATTGTACTTAAATAAAAAGTAGATAATTTTTTTTTAGATTATCACCAAAATGTAAAGATACCTGGGAATGTTAGGCACTTTATTAATAAAAGGGACATAAACATAACCAAATTATTCAAGTGTCAGCTTTGTGTGAAGCATATAGAAACTTGGTTTCTTAAGACTTTTTGAATTTCTGAATGGTGAATTACTGCAAATTATACATCAATTCACTACCGAAACACACAACTAACTATAAAAAAGATATGTCCATCAATCAGCGTTCCTTGAATGTATTAAATCGTGGATGTTTTGAAATAGTATATGCCATGAATATAGACTATATTAGGGTCTTAACTTCAAAATGATGTTTTCAGTTTTTATAGCACTTGTTTGATAGTGCTGCTGGTGGACTATCAATTACTTAGGGTATCATCAGCTTATTAGTCAGTACTAAGGATACTTAGGTACTGACATGATTCATAACATATCTTTCTAAAATTGTCGCGGAACTTTTATGAAATGAAGATTCTGAAAAGGCATTGGATTCAATTTTGACTTGACCGACTATCTTAAATCTGTCTTTTAACAAGTGCTAAAAGGTTAAGATTTTCCCACATGGGTAGCTATCTTATCAGATGAGGATATGATAAATTTGAAATTAGATTTTCTTCCTTATACCAATCTTTTTGTTTATCCTATGACTCCTTGATTGATTGACTTAATTAAACTTCCTGTGGTTTGTAGAATGTAAAACATGTTAAACATTATGTTATGTTGATAAATATAGATAACATGGCAATTATATACCGAAAAAAATATCCCCGTGAAAACCCCTAAAAAACAACTACGATAGAAAATTGATGCATAATTTTACCTGCAATGGATTGTATACTGCGGTCTGATTCTTCATTTCAAAAACACGAAACATTAATTAGTGAGAAATAAAATTCATGTTTTTTTTCCCTCATCAAAACATATATTACGTATCAAACACATCCAAAACCCCGCGTTCTACACGGTAATTTTGCTTCTGTATTTTTTTTATGTAAGGAGTATATTTTAATTACAGTAGATCATTGCGTGTGATCTGAATAATTACGTAATAAGTGCATTTAAGAGGTTTTTTTGCGTTATTTGTTGGTCAATCATTCATATCTGGCGATATTAGTTATAAGACTTGATACATATCTTCAAAAAAATTATTTATAAATTACAAAGTATTCTTCATTTCTACTTGATTGATAGTAAAATCTTCCGATAATATAATTATGTTTCATATTTTTATTGACCTATTTATTTTCTCCATAATCTTATACAGGAAATTAATAATGTTTTCCATTTGAAATGACGTATATATAACTATTCTGGATTGCTGATCATAACGATGATATCTTAGTTACACATCTGACGGTAAAACATTTAAGAATTGAATGCTTCTTTTTGTAACGTTATTGGAGTGTAAAAGCGTTGGCCGAAGTACATTTTGTATGAAGCGCGAAATGTGCGCACGGTCAACACTTTTACAACCCTATGAAGTAACAAAAAGAAGCATTCAATTCTTATAATTACATTTTTTACCTAGGATCATGAAAACACGATTTACATCATGTTTTTATTTAATTTACCTGTGAACTTTATTATGTGCCCTCGTTTTATCAAGAATGATAAGTTTTATTTTGTAATGCAATTGCTTAAGGAATAACACGTGATGTGCAGTTGGCCAATCAGAATAACGTGTTATAATGAAACATGCATCTAATGTTATTATTTCTTGGTGACTCCAAAAATTGAACTGGTGTCAAAAGCAAAAGACGAATTAAAACATAAAATAGAAGTCAAGTTTTATGTTGTGCATAAAAATGCAATGTAGACAGTTTCAATCTCTCTTTATCAGTCCGTTAAGCTATATGCATGATTTCAATGTATAGTTTTATGAGTTATACTTATTTCAGTTTGTTATTGACTTAAAAGAGATAGGTGAGGAAATAGTGTTGTCGCGTCATCATTTTTTTTATTTAATGTCATTCACTTTTGGACAAAATTTAAGAAAAAAAATGAATAATATTAATTGTTTTTATTATTACACAGACGCAGGAATACAATAATTTCCAACCCAACTTGCTAACTTTCTGCAAATACCAAATGCATCAGAAATGAAGAAGTAACCTTGCCTGATGTCTTAAGAAACATGCTTTGATTTTTTTGGCAAACATTGGTCTATTTCAAAACAAGGCGCTTTTAGGAAAAAGTAACATGATAGACTCCTTCTTAATTAGATACATACAAAGATACAACCCAAAATAGAATTAACTTTATCCTCTTGATTAGTCTTAAACTTTTCAATAATTGTTTTAATGAAAGAATCGGTTATCTTTTAAGCGTTTAATATATTATTGAACATAAAAAAATTGAAGTCTCAATGACGAAAAATTACCATTTCTAAAACAAAAAAAGTGTAACATAGTAGAATATCTACAGATAGATCTTGTAACTTCCAGGTTTGTTAACTCATTTTAGACTTTTTGTTTCGTTGCATGTGACATATTTTTTAACATTGAATTAGCAACCGAAATATTTGATAAATATGGTTTAAAACAACGTTTTATCAAATTTGGTCAGATGACTTTTGTCTTATCTACCTCGTTAAATGAATTAAATATTTTATGTTTCTCAATATTCTGCGTGTGCTTACGAAGGAGTAACTTGGAAGAATAATTCAAACCAGAAAGGGTATGTTAGCTAAAATATTTATTCAATATGTAAACGAAAACATTTGTAAAGGTTAAATCAAAAAACCAAAAAAGGTATCAAGGCAAATAAGTAAACTGGGAATCATATTCTTTTAATTGTTTCTAAAATTTATTATTAGGTAATAATAAACTACCAATAAACCAAGTAGTCGAACTACTGTATCACTAGCCTTATAACATTGATATTGTACTATAAACAGGTTCACCCCACTCCAATCTTTATTGACTAGGATCGGCAGTTTTCCCACCGAAGGCTGGCTGATCTATCTGGGCACACTGGCATCCTCAACTTATAAAAACTAATCACCAGGAAAAAGAGCAATAATGATGAAAGTGGTGTTAAACAATAATCAACCAATCGTCCTAACCTTGTTTAATACTCCCTTATACATACATTTTACGTTAGGATACATAAGGAATAAGTTATATTCACCAAATGAATTGCATTATGATTACTTTTGGTCTTCCTGTGCCCGACAGTAAAACCCTTGAAAAATGGGGCGTTCGTTTAGTTTTGTAGAGTGTATAACTACACAGTCACGTCCGATCAAATTTGGGATGTTGAATCCGAATCTTCGTGTAGAGATAGAGCCACCGTTCCATGTACATAAGAGACCTGTTGCAAGGCCAACATTGCTGTCGCTATACGATATGTTCTTTGACAGTCAAAATGTTTCGTCATTCGCAAAAGTCTACACAGCATCAATACAATCGTTTGTCACCAATGTTAAGATATTTATTTATTATGCATTCGATAACAAAATTATGACATTTAAAACTCTTTGACCATTTTCCTGGATAAAAACCTGATGCAAAAACGGATGCATTCTTGGGTTTAAAATATTTGGGTGTTTTGCGTCGCTGATGAAAAACAAAAACATACGTAAAGATGCCTCTGTTGCACCAACATTAGTTGTGTATAATTCATTTGCAAAAGCTTAAAATGGTATTGTCAAATTCGCTTAATAAAGACCTAGTTTTAAAGCCTTATAAAGATATAGGCACAAATCAAACTTAAATTGGAAACAATTACACTAATACCGTCGTAATTTATTGAAGGCGAACTTAAGAAAAGCATATTAAGTATGTCAATGTTGAAGTACTGATTTGACTTTTTTTTAATAGATACGTGATAACATAAAACAGGATTTTTTTAACAAAATCTTTGCTCAAGTTGTTTTAAAAATGCGAAAAACATTAAATAAGTAGCTCTTGCATTGGATGCTGCTATTAAGACAATAGAAATAAGTTCTTACATAGCAATTTTGACATTCTGATTCTGTTAACTTGCAAACACATAAGAGCCGAAATATGCTTATTGTTGGATTCACAGTAAATATATTTCCTGTTGTTGCATTTAAAAATGCACTGACATCCGGTTTTTTTTTTATTTCAAAAGATAACATTTAGTCAAAAAAGTTGAAATTCAGATGATGACTGTACATGCTGTACTTATATATAAGGGATAAGTTGCAAAGATAACAAAATTTAATTAGTCCGCTTATATATGCTTTATCGTCACTGTATAAACCACATCAACGTATTTGACCGGAAGTAACAAGACAGTTGTCAAAGAATTAACAGGTAGAACTGATCCATCTGATCCATCTGGCATCGACCCAGTGGTTGAAAAAAAAGCCAAATAAAGTACGAAGTTGAAGAGCATTGAGATCCAACATTCCTAAAAGTGTTGCCAAATACAGCTAAGGTAATCTATAACTGAGGTAGAAAAGCCTTACTATTTCAAAAAATTCCAAATTTTGTAAACAGTTAATTTATAAATATAACAATATCAATGAAAATTCATGTCAGCACAAAAAGTGCCCTCGGGGAAATAAATCTCCACCAGCAGTGGCAGCGACCCAGTGGTTGAAAAGAAACTCACCATAGATACCAGGACTAAATTTTATATATAAGCAAGACGCGCGTTTCGTCTACAAAAGACTCATCAGTGACGCTCGAATCCAAAAAATAGTTAATTAATTTATAAATATAACAATATCAATGATAATTCATGTCAGCACAAAAAGTGCAGATTTCCAGTTTTTGAAAGATCAAAGGAGTAAACCCCTTAGTCTTTTATCTTTTATAAATTCAACAAAAACGGAAGTTTTTGTTTGATTCACAATACGTTACATCCGTAGTGTTATGCATATTAAAATTCAGTATAAGTTTCCCTGTTACAAGCTTCATATTAAATTGATAAAACCTTATGACTTATCTGAAAAGGCCAATATGCACCTGTTGATGACTTGAAAATATCTGCAGTAGAGATAGATGCCATCATGGGAGACACAATTATACTTGATTAGGGATATAATAAAGGATGTAGATGCCGTAAAGGTGAACTTCAAGATTTATTTTTGTTTCCTAAAGCTCTTTGAAATTAACAAATATTTAACCTTTTTTAAGCTAACAAATCTGGATAATTGCTATCAAAGTAAAACATGTCAGAACTTGAACATTGTCAAAATATACAGAAGTTGTTCAATTGGGTAGTTTTATTGAAATACATGAGCCTCCCATGATCCACGCTTTATTCAATTTCCCAAAGCTTCGATCCCGTTATAATGTCCTTCGTTTTTGGATCACCGAATGAAACGTATCCCCGATATTTCTTGCTGCAGAACCTGCTTACCTCTCCGCGGCTCCCGAATTCCTCTTTTTATTGAAACATAAATATCGGGCTTAATGAATAGTTGTCAGTGACCTTAAATTTGGAAAAATAAATACCGATATGTGGTACCTACTCCCATAATATAAGGATATGCGGTATGATTGATAGTGAGAAAACTTACCCCCACTGTCCTAATACATGTTGCCAACATAAATATTACCATAGATCACCAGTACTGCCTTCAACGATGAGCAAACACATGCAGTAAAGTAAGCCAACAGCAACACACGACATTCATTGATTCAAAGACTCTTTAATTTGGCCATGTTCATAAAAGAAAATAAAGGGTTCAACATTTTTGTGAGCGATTATTCCTATCATAGGACAGCTGTTTAACAGCACAATATTAAAATAAATCAGTATAGAATGGCCTACTCTTCAGAAAGCAGAGGCACATGACACAACTTACATTAATACAACCGACCGTATAAGGCTGTATAGCTAGTCAAGGTCGATAAAAACTTCCATCAGCATAAAGACAAAAGACACAAATCCGATTCAAGAATAAAACTAGTTCACTAATAGTAAAGTTTCTTAAAAACAAGAGTAGATATTACGTAAAAGAGATGCGGGGTCTCAATAAAGAAGCAAGCCAACTGCACAAAAAACCAAAAGCAAGGTATATGCATGTTCTCTTCCTGGTTTAAACTCGATTAAGACGTTTTTCTTTACTTTTTGTAAGCCAACACCCCCTTATATTATGAAACCATTAAAAAGAGAAAGAACAGCCCAATTTATAACAAAACAATTTATGAAAGGTAAAAATGATAGACATGAAGCAACGAAAACTACTAGAATACAGGATCCTGACTTGGGACAGAATTACTCTTCAACTCTTGCAGTCTGTCGATTTGCATATCTGAATATAAACACACAAAAAAACGACGTAATAATATTTACAACTTTCAAAATATATTTCTCTACCGTTTTTATAATGTAGTCTCTTAAAACTAGAAAATATCTACAAATTCCAATAAAAATGATTAGATCAATCAACGAAAGATGATAAGATAGTAGACATGTTTTAAAAGACCATCTGAAGTATTTTTATTAAATACAATTGTGCATTGCTTTAAATTTCAACACACCGTCACATCTTCATCTCTTTCTTTCGAAATATGTGTACTCGTGATTTTTTCATGTGAGGTCTAAATAAAACCACTTTGTCCAAAAATAACTAAAATTTCCTTAAAAATTATATCTGCGATAATAGAATAGTCAAAGGTCAAGACCGACTTGGAGTTATTATCAGCTATTTTATAACTACTACATAGTTCCTTAGATATTATAAATCATTTGATGTCTGATTGTCAGAGGTATTATAAATAATATTCATTGCAATTGTGGTAACTATGTTAGATTAATTATAAATGTTTAACCTACATATTTAGGCGAATTTTGTAATTCATTACGTTAATAAACAACAATTTACTTCCAAGAGAAAAATATGTTCTTGCAATATTATACAATTATAGCCTTTGTATGAGGTCGGTACAAGGATATATTGACCTGAAACAAGTATATTGAATGAGGAAGAAGTCCGAGGTCGATATATTTCTTTGGGACGATATATCCTATATTGACTTCATACATCGGCTATAGTTGTTATATTATTAATTTCAGACCATATTTGTATGAAAATCATCGTTTGATTTTGTTGGAAATTTATAGATATCATATTGTCTCCTAAACAATAACAACATATGAGTTGTTATTTCATTTATTTATCATGGTTTTTTTTTAACATCTCATGTAATTGAGGATTTTATTCTTCAAATAATCGATCATAGATTTTTTTAATGATATTTTAACAATATTATGAAATTCATTACATGACTTCACAAAGTATATCGATTTTTAGATATTCTATAAATAACCGTGCAATATACATTTTGCGATCCGCCGTTTTCTGTCTACCTTCGAAAATATTGTTAAAATGTGACTATCCTTGAACGAATCATATTAGTTAAAAGATACGAATTGATAATATTATACAATTATAGCCTGTGTATGAGGTCGATACAAGGATATATTGACCAGAAAGACGTATACTGACTGATGTCCGTGATCGATATACTTATTTGGGTCGATATATCCTGTATTGACCTCATATTGACAGGCTATAATTGTTATATTATAAATTTTCTACCATATTTGTATCAAAATCATCATTTGATTTTGTTAGAATTTTATAGATATCATATTGTCTCCTAGACATATAAAACATATTAGTTGTTACATATACTTTTTGTTTGTTTTAATTTTTGCATCTTATGTATTTAAAGATTTTATTTCTTCAAATAATTGATCATAGATATTTTTTATTAAACTTTTAACAATATTATGAAATTCATTACATGACGTCACACAGTGTGTCGGTTTTTCGATATTCTAAAAAAAACAACGTGATATATGCTTTTTTGCTGTGCAATAAGCGTTTTGCTATCCGCCGTTTTCTATCTACCTTCGAAAATATAGTTTAACATGTGACTATCCCTGAACGAATCAAATTAGTTAAAATATACTAATCAATAATATTAGATGGTATATCGTAAAGCAGGAAAATATGGAAATTTTAAATCCCACTAAAAACAAGTTTGTTTTTAAAAAATCAAATGACGACAGGGTATTCATCTATAGAAAAGAGAAATCATGTATTCATTATCTATATAAGTCAATTATCTTAAAATATTTATGAAGAAAATGCTAGAACAAGGTTTCGTATTGGAATACAATTTTACAATAATGCATCAATTCAATTATGTCCAAGATGTCGATATCGTCGATATCGGCAATGTAGACACGATATCGAATCGGTATCGATGTTCGCTTCAAACATTAAACATCCATGACACACCAAGAGGGATGTTTTCGTTATATATCATATTGTACAAATGAATGCATGAAAAAAACATTTATTTGTCTATGTTTGATTTTTACATTCGATCTGACATACTTGTCACTTTTAGGAATTTGGTCTTCAATGCTCTTCAACTTTCGTATGTTATTTGGTCTTTTAAACTTTTTTAGATTCGAACATCACTGATAAGTCTTTTGTAGACGAAACGCACGTCTGGCGTAAATACAGAAAAATAATCCTGGTAATTATGATGAGTTTACTTACATAATGTAAAAAGGCTTCATATGATATTTTTATTGTGTGCAAGCATACTCTTAGATTTATACGGCAAACCCTTAAGAATTATGGATCCTCAATGCTCTTCAACTTTGTTTTATATTTAGCCTTTTTTAACTATTGTCTGTCGTACACAATTTTATCTGGTACCTTTTGAATACGGATTGTATCTCTCTCGTGCATTATGATGATTACATGTTCGGGCTTTCCTGAACTTTTGGACCTTTCTAGTTTTGTTTGCCTGACGATGTTTGTATAATATTTCAGACTTTTAAATATTTTGGCAGTATTACATTTATTTTCGAAATGCTCATATAGGGCAATACAATTGGTACCGTCAATGTCAAAAAATAAAGAGGGGCGAAAGAAACCAGAGCACCATTCAAGCTTATAGATCAAAATGAAACTGACAAAGACATAACTAAAAAAGAAAAAACAGAAAAACAGAAATACAATCATTCAAAACACACTACATTGAAAACTAAAGACTAAGCAACACAACCCCCGCCAAAATCTGGGGTGATCTCAAGTGCTCTGGAAAGGTAAGCAGATCCTGTTCCACATGTAGTAATTGATATCTCTCGTTTTAATCATTTTGTGAAACAACGATGAAATACAAATGTACCCCTTCAATTTTGATTACATAATTGCGTGTTTCCAAAATAGCATAATTGATAAATATGATCAGTTGATATTGATCCGATTAAAGTAAAATGTTGTGGCGTACTTACTGGAATCGATATTATATGTTTATATTGATACTTCTATTGATAGAAACTGCAGCTCCCGAATCTAACCACTTTCACGCCATTGTATTTGATGAAATGTGTAATTGCCATATTTCTAAAGTAACTTCATCACGCGAAGTGACCATAAACAGTTTTGGCTCAAATGTTTAAACGACTTTGTATTTGATTCTGAGTATTGTTTTATGTATTTCATCATCATCTAGCTTCCGATGGCAATATCTTCCGATTTGTTATGTAACGAAATATGGCTTTCACTTTCAATTTATTCTCAAATTTCGAGTATCAATATTCATTTTTTTTGTTTCGCAAATTTGAATTAAAACATGTAATTTTATTTTTTTAATACATTTTGTCTCATTTGCAGTCGTTAAATATGTAAATTGTATGCTCATAGAAAAATGGTATGCAAGTAGTTAACATTGTATCGAGTATAGCATTTCAGTTGCTACAAAGTACACATATCACAGTTTCCTTGAAAAATATAACAGTATTATACTTTTTTTCAGATAACAGGAACTTGATATCAATATGAACTGCTTCATAGTGTCATTGTTATTCTATGTAAGTTTACTAACAAATGGCAGTAACTTTTAAACGACCTATCAATCCACCTTTATAAAGATAATTGTTGAACATTTTGTCATACAAAGACCTTTTAAGATAGATTACTATAATACATTCTAGTACGGCTTTAATCGATCACATCTTTGACGTTTGGTATTTTATGCTTCTGATCTTATCGGTAATTATAACATATCTCTTTGCGTTAATTCCTTACGCAAGCATGTGCTATCACTTTCCCTTTTATTATAACTATTTCTATCCTTACCATTACGATTTAGCGTTACTTGAAAATAAGTTATCTTATGTATATGACCATGGTTATTCTTTTTCACTTACACAATCAAACAGTTCCTGGAAATATCATATATATATTACATGTATAATTTCAAAGTTATGTCATGTTACTTTTTATCACTCTTAAAAGTGAATCCAGATCCAATTTCTACGGTTATGACATCTAAAATATCAAACATTTTATATTTCTGATCTAACCATATTATTAGAACAGGAAGGGATTTAGTATAAAAGAATAATTGTTCAAACATTGTCAAAACAGTACGCTTTTAAAAAGTATATATTTTTTTAATTGTAGATAACCTGCACTATTCCAGTGATTGCATCGAACTCACCAGAAACTTTAGAATTCAGTACGCTAATGTTTTAAATGTTTTAATTCTTATTTTCTTCGTTTATTTTTATTTTTCGCTAGTGTCAAAAAGTACACAATGTACTATTAAGTGATGAACGGTGCTGTCATTAACCAAACTAATCTTGTCTCGCAATTAATATGAAGACTGAATTGATCTTCTCCTCTGCGTTACATTTATAAAATATGGAAAATCGACAAATGAAAGAATATAAAACTTATAGAACTTTAGGATTGTGGGTCAAACTACTATATATTTTACCGATCACATATTTTGAATTCAATGTCACCTTGCATAAGAGACACATACATACAAACAAAATTACATTTTAATCATCATGATTACAGTTAAAATTACGTACAATATCGGACAATAGAGAGTATAACTTCCGTAATTACGTTATATGATAAAAACTTAAAAAACAAATTGTTAAAATCAATGTTTTGTATAACTAACCATATTTAATAGATATGATTTTTACTGTATAAACTCCCTGCTAAACAGTTACTAATTAACAGGGATACCCGAATGAATCCTGTGAGTCGAGTAAGTTGTAAACAGCACAGAAATGTGCAATAAAAGATTTATTCTATATAAAAAAAATTACGTACATGTCTCATATTTTAAAATTCATTGTGATACGTGCAATATAACCACGTTTAAACTGAGCTGACCATAGTTCTTCTTTCCATTTGTGAAACTGGCAAAGTTCTTCTTTCCACTTAAATCATTAATTAAAAATAATTTGCAAAAAAAAAATATGTGGAAGAGGAATTAAAGTTATATAAGGTGTATAAAGAAAAGCTCTTAAGACGCATATATTCACAACGCCTTAGTATTCTAGTTCGATCGTCTGCTCTGTAGTCAGTGATTTGTAACTGCTGACACCACTTATAACATACTTTTCTTTTAAATCAAATTGAAAACAAATCTTTTTACCGGACCAATAATATTGATTATCATATACTTAGACTAAATAAAATATGATTTTTACTGTATGTTAAAAGCATTAAATTAACCTAAATTCCATATTTTTCGAATTGGTGCTTAGTGGGCTGATATGAAAAGTTTATCACATGCTTCGATTGATATCACATGCCTTTCCGTAACGTTATCGGCCCTCGGTCAATATCAGCCCTAGAGCCATGCGGCTCTTGCGCTGATATTGAACCTAGGGCTGATAATACATGCGATATGAAAAATGCCATGTAATAATCTGATAATGTTTGCTGCAAGTAACAGCTTATATTTTTTTTCGATTTTATTCATTAAAAATTAATGTTTCACAAAAAACACTTATTGCATACTAGAAATTATGATTTACAATGCAAACTACATCTCGTATAGCATGGATAGATCAATGACATTTTTTTCGAATTAATTGGCGTCTTTAACCAAAGATAAAAAGTACAATTTTTCTTTATATTTATTTTAATAAAATTAACGGTATTAAAGTGTGTTTGCATATATCCATTTCAGCGTGTAGTAACGATGGTAATATCAAAAATATAACTGCAAGTAAATTGAGTGAATTTGTAGTGCTTGATGGTTACAACAGTTGCTTGCTTAATAACCCGTCATGTGGAAAGGTAAATATACTTACATCATTCTAGAATGCCTTTTTCCATAATGTTATATAGTTATCAAACTAAATACTATAATACATTTACAAGACGTGGATCTTACACATTCATCGTTTTCAAAATTCATGATTTAGAAACGATAATAGAAAAAAAGACAACATGGTCAACTTTTTACAATTAATTGTAATCTGCATAATACTGTAAAAAAAATCACAAAAAAGCCTCATTTAATTGATCGTATATGATATTTATGTATGAAGCAAAATTTGACTCTAAAATATGTCTAGCTATGTGGTGTTTGTCATTGACGGAATATGTTCGTTGCTGTTTTGCGATGTGCATGTTGTGTCGACTATTTTATTATTTGCATGTGCAGTTCTCTGTCACGAACGATTTTGCATGTGTGTTGTGCTATATTTCTGTCACGTAGTCCTTTTCGATATTTTTTAACGTTGTCATAATGCAGGAGGTTCGACATGCCATTAAACAAGGTTCAACCAACCATTTCTGTTTTTGAATGTCCTGTACCAAGTAAGAAATAGTGTGTTTCTTTCAGATTGGCGGGTTTGTTTTTGTTGCATTTCTGTGTTCCAGTTATTCCTTTATTTCCCTCTTATAATTAAAAGGTTTCGGTTTTGATTGGAAACCCATATTTGTTTTCTCTCAACCGATTTATGACTTTTAAACACCGGTATACTACTATTGCCTTCATTACACGATGTATTGTATGTAGATGGTAAAGTGTATTTAGGAATAAAGTTATTGTGATTTTCAAAGTCTGTGTAATGATCATATTATGAACTACCCCATGAAGAAATTGTATTAGCTGTACTTGGCAACCAACGTAATTGTGTGTCCCCATTGCTCTTTTACTTCGTTTTTCATTAGGCCTTTTTACATTTTTGATTCGAGTATGACTAGTGAGTCTTATACAGACGAAGTTCTGGCGTACAAATTTTTTATCCTGGAATCAATTATGAGTTTATTTAATTATTTTTGGCAATTTCAGAGGAAAACAATAGCTCTTATTATACCTCGTACTTAAGATGCACACTTTATTTAATAAATAGTTTAATATGTTCAACTTTGATAGGAAGTAATAGACGTAAATCTAGTGTTCGAAAGAAGACTTGCAGGAATAATCAAGACATTTCCTGTACACCGCGGTACAAAACATATATTCATTTAAGCTCTGAGTGATACGTATACGAGTAACAATAAAAGTAATGGTCAAACATAGTATCTTTGGTGGGATTTTTGAGTGGCAATTATTTCGAAATATGGTTCGGAAGAAAAAGAATGGTCAAGATACATGATCGCCTGAACTTGCACTTGGTCATCATGACCACCCGTGATGACATTAATACCTCACTTCCATACCAAACTCTTTCACATTCTTCATTAGGATTATACATTTTCAAATAGATCTGGTAAAATAATATTAAGTTTTGGACTATTAGAAATACTTTTTTATTTGGTACTTCAGTGGTTCTTTTGTTCCTTTCATTTCCTCTCATAATTGATTTGTTTTCCTCGGTTGTAGTTTGTGAACAGGATTTGTTTTCTCTCTATCGATTAATGACTTTGGACCCCGGTATACTACGTGTACAAATGTTGCCTTTATTTATATAGGCATACGTTCGAAATATCTCCTAGGATATGACAAAGGACGACTTATATATGAAGCATATAGTGTTAACCCTGGTTGTCCGTTTGGTTATCTGATTAAGAAGTAATCGTAGAGTTTTATATTAATACACGGATCCGATGATATTGATACATGTAAAAGATACCAGGTCAAAAGCACAATATCGTTATGACAAAACTAATACAAGATTTTGCATAACAAAAAGTAAAATCACAAAAATACTGAACTTAGAGGAAAATCAATTCATAAAAAAGTCCATAATCACATGGCAAAATCAAATTACAAAACGTATCAAAAACGAATGGACAAGAACTGTCATATTCCTGACTTGGTACAGGCATTTTCAAATGTAGAAAATGGTGGATTAAACCTGGTTTATAGCGCTAACCCTCTCACTTTAATGACAGTCTCATCAAATTCCGTTATATTTACATTGATGCGTTAAATAAACAGACACAATAAATAAAATAGTCAAAATATGGGTACATCAGTCATCATCGTATAACAATTTTAAAAGGAACAATTTAACAGAACACAAAAACATCTACTATCTACGTACACATTCATTGATTTGAGTGTCTGACGTCAGAAAATTGTATACGTCACATAAATTTGTCGTTCAATGTGCATACAAACGATTTTAAAATTTTACATAGGCAATGTTAGCATACAGGGTTAAAAAATCAAAAGTATGTAAGAATAAATTTCAGAAATAGACCGAGATTTAAACTAGTCAAAAAGTTATAGATAGAATTTATAAGAATCCACAAATAGTTAATTCCACTACGCGATTGAATGATTTTGACGTTTGTGGTTCAACGTATATAGTAATTCATAAGAGAAATATATCATAATGACATATAATAGAACAATATCATACTGACGGGATCTTTTAAAGTACAGAGTCACGTTATAAGAACAAAAGAAATACAAAAGGTCGCATATACAAAACAAACCACCAAAAAATGAAAGCCAATACAAACACATTGACGAGATGTATAAGTACCGAGCCACGTCAAACGAATATCACATAAAACCATTCAACAGTAAAAGTAATATTAATAATAGAACAAAGACAAATGAAAGAACACGTTTATAAGATGATAAACAACATCAGTACGCAGAATCTATACATCAAGACCATCGTGTATTATTTGAAAAGTTGATACGGAATATTTATCAACAAGGTCTTGGTACCTTCCGATGAACTTTTTTAGAAAAAGGACGAGACGTTCTTTGACATAACCCTGGTTCATCAACTTTCTACTCAGACACTGATGACGTTTTACAAAGTCGGAGTAGGAGCTGCAAGCTCTTGAATATCGAATAAGTTGGGAAATGTATATCCCATATGCAGGTGAAGTTGGTATATTTCTACTAAGGTGGGGGAAATTTATAATTTCAAAATTAAAATCGTCTCGTTTGTCATAGATTCTGGTACTGAGATGACTGTGTAAGTCAAATTCGAGATATAAGTCTAAAAATGAGGCGGAGGAAGCCGTGTCTGTTGTTTCTTTAATCTTTAGTTCTTCGTCAACTTTTATAAATTTCCTGTTTACAAAACTTTGAATTTTTCGAAAAACTAAGGATTTCTAATTCCAGGCATAGATTACCTTAGCCGCATTTGGCACAACTTTTTGGAATTGTGGATCCTCAATGCTCTTCAACTTTGTACATGATTGGCTTTATCAATATTTCGATTTGAGCGTCACTGATGAGTCTTATGTAGACGAAACGCGCGTCTCGCGTACTAAATTATAATCCTGGTACTTTTGATAACTAGATTAATTTTGACTGAAATGAAATATTAGAACTTGAAATTCCTTTGTATTCCCTTGTAAATAAAATATGGTAATTCCAACTTTTAATATGTGATATTGAACTGTAAAAAAATTAAACTTAAATACTGTTATATTTTTAGAATCCAAAATGTCTAAACCTACAAAAATATACTTATACATAACAAAATTATCTACGATATCATGTCCGTGATTTAATCAATTAATGTGATTGTGGTATATTTCACCGTATTCAATCATAAACTAAAACGTTAAATTCATATATTATAGTGATGCATGTTTTGTTTTCTCCTTTAAACAAGGACAAGAGTGAACTCCACGTGGTTCATGTGAAGACATTCAATAAACAACGCGCATCTATTATAATTGGTGGAAAGGATGCACAATTTTATGATTTGAAGTGTAAACCAAAAGAGTTTGTAGGAAGAGCTACAGCCAATTTCAAAATAGCACCGTAAGAATATATTACTGTTATCCGATTAGTTAAGCAGACTCCTGTGAAGATTATTGCGTTGTTTGTTTAGCATAATCTCGTTAGAGTAATTAAGGGAGAAAATGTGTTCTGCAACATTTTAAAATCCATATCAATAGGCTGGCAATAATTTACAAATATACTAAATAGTACATGTAGTACAATCACAAAAATACTGAACTCAGAAGAAAATTAAAAAAGGAAAGTCCCTAATCAAATGGCAAAATCAAATGATAAAACACATCAAACGAATGGACAACAACTGTCATATTCCTGACTTGGTACAGGCATTTTCAAATGTAGAAAATGGTGGATCTAGCCTGGTTTTATAGCGCTTAACCTCTCACTTGTAAGAAAGTCGCATCAATTTCCATTATATTGACAATGATGCGTGAACAAAAGGTCACAAATAGGGGTACAAAAACAACACAGACCCCACCAAAAAATATGGTAGATTGCAGGTGCTCCGAAAGCTAGGCGACATCTCATTATGAATCATCCAACACATTCTTATCTTTATATAATACCAAAAGAAAATACTTTAACTTGTCAAAAAAAGATAATTTTTTATTTTACAAAACTAATTAATGCTTTTTGAAATCTTTGTGGGGTTGTGGGGTGCTTTATTAAAAATTTGGGTAATTTAACGCTTATTTAAAGAAGACAATTGTTTTATTAAAACGATGCGATTTTTTTCTCGATAAAATTTTCGAACAAAAATATAGTTTCTCTTTTTCTATGAATCGGAATATAATGTAAGTCATTCAAATGATTATTGAATCGCAACAAAGTCTTTATAATTTGAATAGGAGTCCAAGTTCGTTCCTTTTTTAAATATTATAATAATGATAAAGTTCAGATGGCATTAAAGACATCTGTTTGACTATTTGCTTTCAAATGGCAGTATTTTGTAAGTCTCAAAAGAGCAATAACGGTCTTATTTCATCAACAAAATCGATGACGAAAAATAAAAAGTTGCAGATTATAAAACCAATATTGTAATTTATGAATTACAATACATTAGATTTAATCTTATAAAATGTAATGCATCCTGTTGTTCATCTTTCCAGTTCATCGGCAATATTTATAACGGAGGCACACACATTTTCTCCCAACGAAACAGCCATTGATTTGACTGTAGAAAAGGGAACTGGTGGACATGTAACAGATCCAGTTAATCTTGGAGAAACATTATCTCTTAAATTTAAAGGACCAGGTAAGTATCAAATTAAAACAAAAACATTTCTTTTTCAATTATTTTTTAGTTAATGTTTTGTTTCAAATGGATTTTTTATACAACATAAAATTGTTTTTTTTTGTTTTCAGCAAATCATGCTTGTTTTAAAATTCATCAAAACTGTGAGCTTTACTTGGTGTGCCCTATTACACTTCACCAAAACTGTGAGCTTTACTTGGTGTGCCCTATTACACTTCACCAATTATTCCAGAAAATAAGCAGCTGATTTAATTTATTGACAGTCATTTTTTTCATTTTAATATGAGCACTACATTTAAAATTATTCAATGCTAGTATTCTTTTAAATTATCAGTACCATTGTACTTGTTATGTCTTGAATCAATTAATGTTAACTTGTTATGTCTTGAATCAATTAATGTTAACTTGTTATGTCTTGAATCAATTAATGTTAACTTGTTATGTCTTGAATCAATTAATGTTGGTGCCTACATTTTTAAAAACTCGAAAACAATCTGCAATCGATTTGCAACGACGAGGGTGGTTTTCACGACCTTGACCACCAATGAGGGTATTGTATTTAATGGTAATTGTTTATCTGCATAAAAATTGCCTATGGTTTTTTACAATGACAACAACAGGTACGCCTTCGGTTTCTGGCGAAAATTTCCCATCTCACTCCACTGACCTAAGAGAAAAAGTCAGAAAGACCCAAACTATTCTTTAGAAAAAAAGTGATAATTTAGCTTATACATGCCAATCATAATTGAATTATTTAACGTATTTACTACAACTGGTTTTTTTTTCAGTTGGCTATATAGTTGATCCTATAAATTGCACTGCATACCCAGGTTTGGAACAGTCGTCGACAAGTCGGGATCTCTGGTCAAAGTAAGATTTATTCTAAAATTATCATTTATTCTTCAACACAGTTGTTGTTATCAATGGATCCTATTGATAGACGTTTATTTGATTATTGACGTGAAACCGGTATACGAATGTATAATAATTTGAGTATTAAGAAGAAGATGTGGTATGATTGCCAATGAGACAACTGTCCACTTGAGACCAAAATGACACAGACATTAACAACTATAGGTCACCGTACGGCCTTCAACAATGAGCAAAGCCCATACCGCATAATCAGCTATAAAAGGCCCCGATAAGACAATGTAAAACAATTCAAACGAGAAAACTAACGGCCGTTTTATATTTTTATGTTTTATGTCCTCGAGATATATTTCTCGTTACTTCTAGGTAAAATCTGGGGTTATTTTTTGTTCTTCCTTAATGTGAATTTCGAGAAAGGATATTTTCGTCATATCAGCTTGACCACCAGATAGGCGAAAATGAACCCCACGCGATCATTTCGCTTGCCAGAAACCACAAATATATTTAAATTCGTTGTTATAATCATAAAATACTATAGTAGTTTGTAATATACCCAGCGTTTCTCTTTTTTGTTATGAAATTTGTGTATGACTTTGGATGTTACTATATAATCTGGTAAACTGTTTCAAAGATCTACTAGTATATTTCTGAAGCTGTTTTAATATTTTCTTTTTTCTCGTTTACTGTGATGTTTTATCAATATTTATGTATTCCCTGTTGTTAAGTTGTTGTTACCTAATATAAATGGGTCGGCAGTGCTTGTTTTTTTATCGTAAAGACCTGCAATAATTTTAAATATTTTGATGTGTCCCCTCTCTTCAACTTCCGCAATATTTCTTCATAAGTCATGTTCTTCACTAGCGGAAGCATTCTGGAAGCTCTTCTTTGTACGTTTTTATAGGCTCAGTGTCTCTCTCTTTCTCTTCAGAATCGTGAACATTCACTAAAAGCATGTTCTAAATAAAAGAAAAAGTTCTAATCCCAGGCAGAAAACCATAGCCATATTGGGCACAACCTTTTGAAATTTTTGGTCCTCAATGCTCTTCAAATTTGTACTTTTTTTGGACTTTCGAATTTTTTCATCAGAGCGTCACTGGTTAGTGTTGTGTGGACGAAACGCGCGTCCGGCGTATTAAATTTTAACCTGGCACCTTTTGTTAGCTATTATATATGGTTTCTCTGTTCTATATGTTCTCTCATTTATGTGTATTGTAGTCCTATCATATCATTTTAATGTTATATTTAACATTGCCATAAAAGCGGGAGGTTTGGCATGCCACAAAAACAGGTGCAATCACCCATATTTGTTTTTATTAAAATGTACTGTACCAAGTCAGGAAAATTGACATCGTTATATTATAGTTCTTTCCTGTGTGTGTTACATTTTAATGTTGTGTTTCTGTTGTGTCGTAGTTCTCCTCTTATATTTGATGTGTTTTAGTTTTAGTTTGTAACCCGGATTTGTTTTATGAATTTCGAACAGCAGTATACTACTGTTGCTTTTATTTCTAGATATTGACAATCACGTGCTCTAAATAGTAGAACAAGTGTTTTGTTATCAAGGAAATACAATATATGCTCTTCTTCTTAATCTAACTGGTTTTTTTTACTTCGTTTACGTGTGTCTGAATGTTTTATCATCGTATTCTCCAGATCTGAATTTTGTGGGTTCATAATGATACTTAATTTTTGTCTAGGTGAAACTTAAGATGAAAAGTTTCGCCTCACCTTAATAATTCTATACTAGTATCTGATTGCATGACTAGTACATCACTCTCATTGTTTCTTTCTCTGTATATAAATAAATTCAATAAACACTGTTATTAGATCATTGAATATTGGTTTAATTAGTATTAGACTAGTATTGATTTTGTTATCAGTAAATTAAAAGCAAACTAAATATCATTGTTACATAGTATATAGTATATACATATGTACACATTCAAAGATCTACAATCTGTCGAGTTTTTTAATAGTTGTTAATGGCTTTGAACTAGCTGTCAGTTACTACATGTACTCTTAGATCAGTACTAAGTGTCTTTTTATTGTTGCGATATACATGTACCTGACCATGTCCATTCTGTGTTTTTGTTATATACTACTATATTGCTATATGCATCCATCTGATTGAAGCCTTTTTCTACTGATTTGTATTGTTCAATCTTATGTTGTAATGTTACACCTTTATCCTAGGTTAGGACGGTGGGGGTTTGGACCAGAATTGGAATTTTGTATGTGTGCCAGATGCGCATTTCATCTTTAAAAAACTCATCAGTGACGCTGCAATAAAAAAAAAAAGAAGTTAAAAATGGCAAACAAAGTACGAAGCTGAAGAGCATTGAAGACAAAAAATTCTTAGAGTTTTGCCAAATACAGCTAATTAAGTTTATCTATTCCTGAGGTAGAAAAAGCCTCTTTTTCTAAAAATTCAAATTTTTGTAAACAGCTAACTTATATGTACTTCGGTACTGGTATGGAAATACGGATTATTTTGTGTTATTAAAATTTGCTGTTACAAAATGTTAGAAATTATTATAAATTAAGGAATGTATCTCCCTCATGCAAAAGCTCTTTTTCCTTTCACGGATTTGGCTATACTTTTTGGACCTTTTGGATTATAGCTCTTCATCTTTGGATTTCAAATATTTTGGCCACGAGCATCACTGAAGAGACATGTATTGTCGACATGCGCATCTGGTGCAGGACAATTAGTACCGTTAATGTTATTATAATTATGACCATATCAATAATGATTCATTTACACATTTATGAACAATTATTTTGCAGCAAAAACTGCTCCTCATTAGATACAGCTATACTAGATAAGTCATGGAAAAGTGATGGGGTTAAGCATAACATCATTTCTATAACAATGTATGCATTTCGATTTTCTGAATCAACCAACGTAGAAATAGAATGCACAGCTCATTTCTGTCCAGAATCCGATACGAAATGTCCAAAGAAGGTAAACCGAAATTCTGTTTTAGTTTTATTTAGAAACTGTTCGTATTCTGTATACAATCACTTGAAAGTTGGAAAAGAAACTTTTTAGCTTTGCTGGATGAGGTTGTACTTTTAATAGAATAAATCTACGTCATTTTAGCCTCAGATGGATAGTTGTCTCAATTGCATTCATACCACACAATGGGGCTTTCTTTTCGTTTACCGTCCGTCATTGGTCTTTATCCGTCGGCATTGCCATTCGTCGGTTAAACTTTTCAAAATCTTCTCCCGTAAAGTTACTATAGGCCAACAATAACCAAACTTGGCCACAATCATCATTTGGATATCTATTTCATAAAATGCGTTCGATAATCTCACATGCCTATGAACTTGGTATACATGCATGGCCATAGAAGAACCATATTTCGTTGTTAGGAATACTGTAAACCAACTTATTTTCGCGAGCGATTTATTTTCGCGACTTTCGCGAGTAGAAAAATAACGCGAAAATAAATCGTCGCGATTATATAAATCTTGGATCTATCTTTATTAAACTACATCAAGTAAATTAGAAAATCGCGAAATTGAATAGCCGTGAAGTTGACTAGAAAGAGGAATTCGCGAAATAAAGTATCCGCGAAAATAAGTTGATTTACAGTAGTGAAAAGGGTACACTATGTACTATATTATAATGAAACATGACCTGCCTGTTCAGTTATGGATTCCAGTTAATTCAGAAACACATATCGTGGGCAATGCAATTGTTATCATATATTTATGCTTAACTTTCATATGCTTGCCATGCATTAAAATGTTTACTTGTACTAGTACTTTGCAGACTAGAATTATTCTTGTCGGTGTAATTATTTTTGTGTTTTCAGTGCTGGAAAAGCAACAGTGACACCATTGGTAGAAGACGAAGGGGTGCTATTATGAACTCGCATGGCAAAAATCACTACATGAAAAAGGTTTCAACATTTTTCACCGTTGTAGATGACAGTGGAACATCAAATCGTAGTTCAGGTACGCTTTTAATATGTACAAGTGTAGGCTACACCTATCGAAAATAGAAATGTCGTTAAATGTACAATTCTATAAGAGCTGTTATAATACATTTGTTTTTCTCACTGTATGTAGTTATAATTTTGAGGTAGAGCGTTTTTGTTTATAAAGTGGGAAGATAAAAAGTAGTAGTGCAAATGATAGCGGTTGTTTCTTCGCCATTCCATTTAGAAGAATGTTCAGCATGCGTGAATTCATTTCGCATGGTCAGCTTAAAATATTTCTAAAAAGAAATATTATATGTTATAGGGACTGTATGTTCATTCAAGACTGTTAGGCCACTATTACTTGACATGTTTGACGTCTGATAGATATATTAAACATGTACATTGCAGACTTATACTGTTTGCAACAAGTTTCTGTATAGAAATCGTAAAAGATAAATCTTCAAATTTATCAGTCATACTTCATATTTGATTCTTTTTTTATTGTTTCACTTATATGTACTCTACTAACGTGCTACAGCCATCTCACTGAAAACGCTATATTTTCAATAACCATCCATTATTTGCTACATGTCATTCCACGTGTTACGTGATTGCGTAATTTTTGTTCTATACACATTGAATGTTGGGTGTGAATTAAGGCGTTTGACAAAGCCTTGATGAAGCAGTTTGTCGGTGACGTCATATGATATTTCTAACCATGTGCGAGTCAAAAGTCACGATATATCTCGAGTTTCCGCAATTTTCCTGAATTTTCGGCCATTCGATGACTAAATAAATTATGTGGCTGTATAACCAATGAAAAGTGTCTATTTTAAACCAACCCTGTCATATTTTATTGGAGTAGTACAAATATTCAACATTGATTGTGTAAACAAGAGACAGTTTCAAGCAGCTTTGAATTGAGGACCAATTCGAGTTTCATAAATCATTAACAACATAGTGCATGATCTATTGGAATATTGCTATAATTAACATACTTTAAACAAGAATGTGTCCAAAGTACACGGATGCCCCACTCGCACTATCCTTTTCAATGTTCCATGGACCGTGAAATTGGGTAATAATCTAATTTGGTATTTAAATTAGAAAGATTATACTATAGGGAACATATGTACTAAGTTTCAAGTTGATTGGACTTCAATTTTATCAAAACTACCTTGACCAAAAACTTTAACCTGAAACTCCCACTTTCATTTTCTATGTTTAGTGGACCGTGAAATTGGGGTCAAAAGTCTAATTTGGCTTCAAAATTAAAAATATTATATCATAAGCAACAAGTTTACTAAGTTTCAAGTTGATTGGACTTCAGCTGCACCAAAAACTACCTTGACCAAAAACTTTAACCTGAAACTCCCACTTTCATTTTCTATGTTCAGTGGACCATGAAATTGGAGTCAAAAGTCTAATTTGGCTTTAAAATTAGAAAGATCATATCATAAGCAACAAGTCTACTAAGTTTCAAGTTGATTGGACTTCAGCTTCATCAAAAACTACCTTGACCAAAAACTTTAACCTGAACGGACGGACGAACGGAGCCACAGACCAGAAAACATAATGACCCTCTACTATCGTAGGTGGGGCATAAAAATACATATATCAAATTTTGTGTACTGTTTAATTTTAGTGAATTATGTTCGTAACATCTTTTTCAAAATACATTGTCGAATGAAAAGTATTATTTTCTTTTTAGAGACACCATCGATGAATACATTCCTGTACCTAGCAACGATCGCCATCATATTAGGATATTTTGTTTGAAGACAATTATTCGATTTCAGAAGTTATAATAAGAAATAGATAATGTACATATTCTGATTAATAGCTAGTTGATTCGCATTTCACTATATTCATATCATTTATTTTTCTCTTCCTAACCAATGGTCTGACCCTAGTCATCACTGTTGAATAAATTCAACTCTTTCGTTAAACTAATGTTTCTATGAAGGGTCATCCAATCAACATTTCAAAGATGTTTTAAGATTTCTAACACATTCATTTATAAAAACGAAAATATTTAGACTGTAAAATAAAGGTCTGGAGCTGATCCAGTATATTCAAATATAGTTCTCTGCCTTATTTGCATTTTTTTCTTCAAATACATTGCTTCTACTTTATCTTTTGTTTTGATTGTAATATTCTTCATGTTCTTAAGATTTTTTCAGTCATTGTATGTAATGCTATATCTAATAAAGTATATTTTGTTGTTATAATTGTGTATAGTCAGGCCGAATTAAATAGATTAAAAGGGTACTGTTCTTCTTTTGTCTAATGTCAAAGGTTCAAAATATCTCTTTGCCAGTCTTTTCTGAAGCAAAATTTTCAATAAGACCAAACAAAGCTTTCAATTCTAACCTGGACTATAGATAACTAAGAATAATGTACACATTTTCTTTTGGAAATACACAAATAATCATACTTCATCATAAATAACAGCTACGGTGATCTTATTTTGTTATTGTTCAAAACTTGGTAGGCTCTATGAATCTAATCAGTGGTTTAGGAACGGTTGAACGACCACATCAGGAAGTATAAATTCCTTGCCAATGTTATCTCTAGTTAAGGAAATCGTTTTAGAGTAAGAGATGAATCTCCTTCATCCATACCTACTGATTCATTGCCTATGTCTGGTTATACTTTTGGTCCTTTTGTGTCAGTTCATCACTTCATTGACTTTTGGTTTTCTTGTATGAATCGTTTTACAAAGTCATTTTTGGTGTCATTTGTAGCTTGGTGTTTGGTGTGAACAAATGATCAGCGCTGAAGGTCGTACTTTGACCTCTAATTGTTTAACTTTACACATTTTGACTTGAATAGAGAGTTGTCCCATTGGCACTCATACAATTACCACATCTTCCTAATTCATTGTATTATGTGTTGGGTTTCAAAATAATTAGAGCATCACTGAAAATTAAAATTGTCATTCCATGGAATTACCAGGTTACTATACAGTACTTATATATTGTTTTGTTAAAATATGCTGTCAAAATGTGCATCTATTACAATGAAATTGGAATTACTTTATAAATTCGAAGTGATGGCAAATGAACAAATGAACATGATGAATGGATAAACTAAGAGATGCAACAATCACTGATTTACTCAAAAAGGTAGTTATACATGCAATGCATGATCGCCACAAAAAAGACGCCAAAACCACTGATATGTTACAAATTTATTATTATTTGTACAGTGCAATCTGTACAGCATATACAATTCATGTACATTTGAACACATTTATTATGTACACAATGAGGGATAAACCAGCTAATATCAACAGCGATCATCAAACCTACTAACAAAGCTTGTCGTATCGACCCTCATCTTGTCATGAATGTATGCAATATTTCCTACACATTTAATTGTCAACAAACAACTTAGTTCAACAAGGAAGGAACCTTAATACTTTTGATACTTCAGCAATTTTTAATGAACATCATCTTTTTTCAAGAAAGTAAGGGCATATCATATGCTATAATATTGTAGTAAGATAATAATTGTAAAAAATAATAATAAAAAAAATAATGAAGTATAATCTTTTATAATAACAGAGACACCACTCTGACTAGAGATATTGTGATATAACTTGACAAATTCCTTCCCCTACCCCCAGCCTGAAAATGATGTTGGCCAATTATCAAAGAGATTTCTCAAACAGAGGATTTGCTGTTCTTTCATCATCATCATCATTTAAGACCTTTTTAATTTAAAAATTTGAAACTAGGATCATATTACATCTTTATACTTTTCGTGGAAACTCATCAAACTGTCTCATATAAATAGACAGTGTGATTTCTGTTTTAAAAATAACAACTTGCATCGAACTGGTTTATTTCAATGATGAATCTGGTTTCTGAATGTTAACCCCAAGTCTATGGGTTTTTGCATTGTTGGGTTGTTGTCTCATTGACAAACATCAAACACATATTTTAATTCACATTTTCGAGTTCCTCTAGTTTTCTAACTTCAATGTCAATAAAACAAAAGTATGAAATTATGTTTAAGACTAAAATTTAATAAAATATTTGCTCCAAAAATCCTGTTATATAAAAAAAAGTCTATTCATTTCTATTCATTTTAATTGCATTTCACTATTTTATGTAAAACATAAGGAAAATGCCCACTTCAATATTACTTAGTCCTTCACTTATAAAACCTTAATGTTCAAACAATGTGTGTGTGTATATATGCAAAGAATAGCAGCACTAAATGTGTAACACCAAGAGCCATTTTTATACTAACCAATTTGTTTGCCAGTTGTTGAATAAATTAAACATTTGTCCAGAGCATTCAAATTGTTTTTGGTGTTGAATTTAACATTGCCCAGATAAATAAAGGCATTTCTATTTTAAAGTCACCCGACTCATATGTTTCCTATGACCAAAAAAAATACTGATTTCAGCACCTTACAATGTATTTAAATAGCACTAGGGAAAATTTGTAATTATTTCACATGACCAAGAAATTGGTTAACACAGAAATGGTAACTTATATAATGTACATAATTTGAGTTAGACAGCTGAATGTTTGCAGTTTAAATAATAAATGTCTGAAAAGCAACCAAGGACTAAAAAAACAAAAGTCAAGAACAAAGAACACATCACTAACACATAATATGTAATGATATATATTCTTCTCAAACAAACAGCCCTTACTCACAATATAATAGTCACGTAATTGTAACAATATATATATACAAAATCTTGTCAACAAACACCAAGCACTTGTTATATATGAAAAAATGTACATGCCATGATATTTATGGGTCTTTCTATATTATCTTCAAAATTTATCATCTAAACAATAAATAAATGTATCAATTACTCATCCATATAAATGATTAAGATATAGTTTTAATTCTTCGTAATGAGATGGTTTTTTGAATAAATGCAAAAGAATGGAGCGCTTTTCTATAGAATTTCTAATATTTTTAATATGGAGAACTGAATTGCAAAAGAAGATAAAATTACAAATCTGTTATCCTGATTTTCAAAAAAATCGTCCTGAGAAAATTTATGAACGAATTACTTAAAAACATGTTTATATATGGAAGAACTTAACCGTTTGACTTGACCAGGAAATCCTATATGGATCTAATTAATCTGAACAGATATCATGCATAAGCATACATTCAAATTGATTCATGAGCTGAAAAAGCAGACATGAAAAATCTTGATGGATGATGAAGTACAGCAGTGACCATTTTGACATAAAAGAAAATTTTAATTTGAATATTCAAAATTCTACTGCATCTGTTAACCACTATGAAGCATTCTTGTTTGATAGAATTTGAATTCACTAAATTGACTAACAGTTTTAAACACAACCATAACAAAATGTCTATTTCTTATCTAACTAACATATGGTGCAATTAAAAGATCTTCTTCAAGACTCCCAACTCTTCTTATATTAAGCTATAAAAATATGCTAAAGGAACAAATGGCATAATTTCATTTGTAAGTTTCAAACAAGGTTGGAAAAAAACAATTTCATAGGAAATAAACGTTGGGTAGAAAAATATATGTTTATTAACATCAGTAACAATCTGAAAATCTCCGTGTTGGTCATAATTCATGTAATTCTTGGTAAGCGCTGGCCACATGGACATCTTGAGAATAGTGAGACAATGGAGCACGTTTGAGTTTCTGAAACAAAAAGAGGTATATAAGTTATACACTATATATCATGAATATAGCCTAGATACTAAATTGACAATAGTATGTTATGAAAGAATATCAGTCAAATAAATGAAAGTGTTATATATAATGTTGTTCCAGTACCTTTTTGTGTAGTTCCTTTTTAAAATCCCATGTGGTGTACAGACATGAAGGTCAAAAACTAAAGTAGAATATTTGTTGACTAAAAATAAATAACATTAATTCCAAATGATTTAAGTATCCTGGTAAGTACTTACTGAACAGTTTACCAAAAGAAGAGAAAATCACGAGATATCAATTTTATGACAATGCTTGAGAAATAATTGTTTGATTGAAATACATGTACAAGTCTTTTCAGAAAAAGGGGGGTCATTTGTTTACAAATGTACGTAGTTATGCAAAATAAATAGACCAAGATATTCAATAAATCAGATTATAATATAAATAAACTAAAATATTTTGTCCATCATCTAAATGTCTTCAGGGACAGAGACGATATCATACAGGTAGATAAAGAGAAATATAACACGTTTGATGACTTTTAAAATGTATGTATCATTGAACAAGAGGCTCTCAAGAGCCTGAATCGCTCACCTTAATTCTTTTGGTTAAATCTCTCATCAATGATTATTTTTTGCTTTTCAATTTATTTAAATGTTTTTTGGATCGTCCTATTTTCTTCAAAAGCCAAAAAAATTAATCATTTTCTCCTATGTTCTATTTTAGCCATAGGAGCTATGTTTCTTGACATACAAGGAAATAAAATATAAAATTTATACTAGATACTCTGAAACTCATTTAGCCTAAGTTTGGCTGAAATTGATACAGCAGTTTCAAAGGAGAAGATTTTTTAAAGTAAGTCAACATGATGAACAAATTGTGAAAAAAGTCTTTAAAGGGCAATAACTCCTTAAGGGGTCAATTGACAATTTTGGTCAAATTGACTTAATTGAAGATCTTACTTTGCTGAACATTATTGCTGTTTACAGTTTATTTCTATCTATAATTATATTCAAGATAATAAACAAAAACAGCAAAATTTCCTTAAAATTATCAATTCAGGGGCAGCAACCCAACAACAGGTTGTCTGATTCATCTGAAAATTTCAAGGTAGATAGATCTTGACCTATTAAACAATGTCACCCAACGTCAGATTTGCTCTAAATGCTTTGGTTTTTGAGTTATAAGCCAAAAACTGCATTTGACCCCTATGTTCTATTTTTAGCAATGGCGACCATGTTTGTTGATAGATCATAACTTCGGATACAATTTACAAACAAGATACCCTAAGGAACATTCAATTAAAGTTTGGAAGTATTTGGCCCAGTAGTTTCAGAGGAGAAGATTTTTGTAAAAGATTACTAAGATTTACGAAAAATGGTTAAAAATTGACTATAAAGGGCAATAACTCCTAAAGGGGTCAACTGACCATTTCTGTCATGTTGACTTATTTGTAAATCTTACTTTGCTGAACATTATTCCTGTTTACAGTTTATCTCTATCTATAATAATATTCAAGATAATAACCAAAAACAGCAAAATTTCTTTAAAATTACCAATTCAGGGGCAGTAACCCAACAACAGGTTGTCTGATTCATCTGAAAATTTCAGGGCAGATAGATCTTGACCTGATAAACAATATAATCCCGTCCAGATTTGCTCTAAATGCTTTGGTTTTTGAGTTATAAGCCAAAAACTGCATTTGACCCCTATGTTCTATTTTTAGCAATGGCGACCATGTTTGTTGATAGATCACAACTTCGGATACAATTTACAAACTAGATACCCTAAGGAACATTCAGTTAAAGTTTGGAAGTATTTGGCCCAGTAGTTTCAGAGGAGAAGATTTTTGTAAAAGATTACTAAGATTTACGAAAAATGGTTAAAAATTGACTATAAAGGGCAATATCTCCTAAAGGGGTAAACTGACAATTTCGGTCATGTTGACTTATTTGTAAATCTTACTTTGCTGAACATTATTCCTGTTTACAGTTTATCTCTATCTATAATAATATTCAAGATAATAACCAAAAACAGCAAAATTTCCTTAAAATTACCAATTCAGGGGCAGCAACCCAACAACGGGTTGTCTGATTCATCTGAAAATTTCAGGGCAGATAGATCTTGACCTAATAAACAATATTACCCATTGTCAGATTTGCTCTAAATGCTTTGGTTTTTGAGTTATAAGCCAAAAACTGCATTTGACCCCTATGTTCTATTTTTAGCAATGGCGACCATGTTTGTTGATAGATCACAACTTCGGATACAATTTACAAACTAGATACCCTAAGGAACATTCAATTAAAGTTTGGAAGTATTTGGCCCAGTAGTTTCAGAGGAGAAGATTTTTGTAAAAGATTACTAAGATTTACGAAAAATGGTTAAAAATTGACTATAAAGGGCAATAACTCCTAAAGGGGTCAACTGACCATTTCTGTCATGTTGACTTATTTGTAAATCTTACTTTGCTGAACATTATTCCTGTTTACAGTTTATCTCTATCTATAATAATATTCAAGATAATAACCAAAAACAGCAAAATTTCCTTAAAATTACCAATTCAGGGGCAGCAACCCAACAACGGGTTGTCTGATACATCTGAAAATTTCAGGGCAAATAGATCTTGACCTAATAAACAATATTACCCATTGTCAGATTTGCTCTAAATGCTTTGGTTTTTGAGTTATAAGCCAAAAACTGCATTTGACCCCTATGTTCTATTTTTAGCAATGGCGACCATGTTTGTTGATAGATCACAACTTCGGATACAATTTACAAACTAGATACCCTAAGGAACATTCAATTAAAGTTTGGAAGTATTTGGCCCAGTAGTTTCAGAGGAGAAGATTTTTGTAAAAGATTACTAAGATTTACGAAAAATGGTTAAAAATTGACTATAAAGGGCAATAACTCCTAAAGGGGTCAACTGACCATTTCTGTCATGTTGACTTATTTGTAAATCTTACTTTGCTGAACATTATTCCTGTTTACAGTTTATCTCTATCTATAATAATATTCAAGATAATAACCAAAAACAGCAAAATTTCCTTAAAATTACCAATTCAGGGGCAGCAACCCAACAACGGGTTGTCTGATACATCTGAAAATTTCAGGGCAAATAGATCTTGACCTAATAAACAATATTACCCATTGTCAGATTTGCTCTAAATGCTTTGGTTTTTGAGTTATAAGCCAAAAACTGCATTTGACCCCTATGTTCTATTTTTAGCAATGGCGACCATGTTTGTTGATAGATCACAACTTCGGATACAATTTACAAACTAGATACCCTAAGGAACATTCAATTAAAGTTTGGAAGTATTTGGCCCAGTAGTTTCAGAGGAGAAGATTTTTGTAAAAGATTACTAAGATTTACGAAAAATGGTTAAAAATTGACTATAAAGGGCAATAACTCCTAAAGGGGTCAACTGACCATTTCTGTCATGTTGACTTATTTGTAAATCTTACTTTGCTGAACATTATTCCTGTTTACAGTTTATCTCTATCTATAATAATATTCAAGATAATAACCAAAAACAGCAAAATTTCTTTAAAATTACCAATTCAGGGGCAGCAACCCAACAACAGGTTGTCTGATTCATCTGAAAATTTCAGGGCAGATAGATCTTGACCTAATAAACAATATTACCCATTGTCAGATTTGCTCTAAATGCTTTGGTTTTTGAGTTATAAGCCAAAAACTGCATTTGACCCCTATGTTCTATTTTTAGCAATGGCGACCATGTTTGTTGATAGATCAAAACTTCGGATACAATTTATAAATTAGATACCCTAAGGAACATTCAGTTAAAGTTTGAAAGTATTTGGCCCAGTAGTTTCAGAGGAGAAGATTCTTAAAATAGTTTACGACGACAGACGACGGACGACAGACGACGACGGACGCCAAGTGATGGCATAAGCTTACTTGTCCCTTCGGGACAGGTGAGCTAAAAAGCTTCAAATTATCTCCCTTAGGTGCAAAAAAAGTCATTTTTTGGCATTAAAATTGATATATCTTTTTTAAATCATCGGTGACCTATATTTTTGGTATTGATCTTAAATAAGCTGTACATAAACTAAATAATTGAAATTTAAGTGATTTCTGTAATTAGGTTATTTTTTTTATTTCAGTATTACCTCTATTTCTCTTATTAGTTCAACAGAAAAAAAATGACATTAACAAAAATGTATGCTTCTTTCGGAGGCAGATTGTAAGCTAAAATAACCATAGACTCCATTTTTTTATTTCATTTTTCTATTAAGTATATGATAAAATTCATCTATAAAAAAATATAGCGAAATCCTATATTAAAAAAAAATGATTTATACCCTTAAGTATATTAATATTTACTTCTTCATGTAAATAGAAATAACTTGTCAAGTAGTACCCCTGTCTGATACATTAAAATTTTACTTACCTCGACACATAAGTATTTACACAGCTATTCTTGATTACTTCCTTCACTAACATTTCTACTTCTAGTTTTACTTTCAGCGTCTGCAGCTGCTTCACGTGGTTTACCAGTACCAAATATACTAGTGTTACGTCCAGCTTCGCTTGTCTGAAGAACTGGAGCCGCTACTGTTCTTGGCTTCAGTTTTAGTTTAGGCCTTGCTGCTGCAGATTCTGATTAAATAATAATTATAATTTATATATCAAATATTTGCAAACAAAATATTGCTCTTAATTTTTTCATCATATTTCTAAGCTTCTTGGTAACACAGATTTATTTAGTTTTTATTCACATGAATGCTATAAAGCATTGAACAAAACTGATTATTACAAATAAAATTGAGAATGAAAACAGGGAAAGCTTTACTTATTTAAGGGGTCATCCATAATTGTCAACCATTTTCCAAAGTGTACAAAACGTACACTTTTTCAGACCCCCCACCCTCCCTCAAAAAGTGTACATCAACCATTTTCAGATTTCAAGAGAGGAATCAATCATTCTTAATAAAAAGAAAACCCTTTTTATTATATTTTACTTTAATACAGTTTGCATTGAAAATAAACTAAAACATATCTGACTGTTTTATTTGATGACATCTATAAGTGATGCTTGTGTTTTGTTAGAATAAAGAGTTCAAAGATTAGTGTTTCCCCTATCACACAGTGGGAACTCCAATGAAAAAGGTCACCTAGAGCATGCAAAAGATTAACAAAAGGGCACATAAACTATGCTAAGAATCAAAGAAAGGGAAATGCATGGTTATATTGCATTTGGTAAAGTATGGACTGACAGTTGTTGATGGAATCGGAGCTCAAGACAGCAATCAATAAAAGTGTAATGTTTTAAAACATTTTAAGTTTTTAAATTTCCCGCCTGTATTTCTATTTAAAACGTCCCTGTAATTATGCCATTCATGGCACTATTATCGTTTATGTATATATACTGTAACGTGTACATATATTGGATAATTTTTAAGGCTAAGGTTAAACTTCATATGGAGGTGCTCCTAATTAAAGGAGGCTTATACTAAGAAAAATAAGTTTACTTCCGTTTTATTGGTTTACTGTTTTGGAATACATTACAAGGAAATTGATCGAAGGACCAGTTTAAAATCTTTTCACAAAATGGCGTCTTGTCAAAATCAAAACATTCAAAGAATTTAGTGTTTCCATCAGTTTTGTTTATTAAACAGAGTGAAACGATAACAATTTATAATAAAGCAGGTGAAATTGACGATCGGGGGTACTTAGAAATGCTTGCAAACTTTTTGTTTAAAATTTTTTACAAGCTTACATTTTTGAAAGATTTAGTTTTCATATGATTTGATCTTTAAATCGTTCAATCCGGATTGAGGAGAATTATGATATCGAAATAAATATCATCAAGTGAAAATAATAAAGAAGAAATTAGAAGAGAAACACACCCAAGCCAATTCTTGATTTTATTCATCGACCTTCCCTAAGGAAACGAAATAAATTATGGAAATAAAAAAAAGCGTACGGTAAAAATGTTGATTTTTTAACCCCCTCCCCCCCAAGTGTACGTTTTGTACACTTTGGAAAATGGTTGACAATTATGGATGACCCCTAAATAGATGTCTCTTTTAAGTTGACTAAATCTCTTTGGTAATAATTTTTTGTAACATATTTTAGTCAGGGGCTTGTGATTGACCATGGGTGGTTGTCCTTTTGTTGCTGTTTATCATATTATTTTTTTTTTTTTTTTTTTTTGTAAAGTTTTTACTTGTGTTTTACTCTTGCACCACTGCCAGGGGAGGGGAGGGCATCAATTATCATTATTACCCAGTCACATTCTTTTTATGTGTCTGTCCCACATCAGGAGCCTGTTGTCCAGTGGTTGTTGTTGTTGTTTGTTGCTGTATATCTAATTGTTTTGTTCATAGATCAGTTTGTTAGTTTTCTTGATTGATTTTTTTTACATTTGTCTTTGCAGGGCTTTTTATAGTTTGCTATGTGGTATGGATTTTTCTTATTGTTGAAGGCCTACAGGGACCTATAATTGTTAACTTCTATGTCATTTGAACTTTGATGTCAATTTGTATCATCGGAAATCCTACCACATCCTCATATTTCTATATTTTACACATGTCATACTGTGGATTCATTTATTTTCCAATTTATTGGGTATCAATCTTTTTTGGATTAAATAAATCTTTCATTTTCTTAGATATTTGATTTTGTTATATTTCAAAGTCTGCATTCAACCTAATAGCATATATGTACTTTGTTGAACATTTATATTCGTGGTTCACCTTTACCAAAGAAATTTGGTATACCATAAATAATAATGAATCCACAGTACAAGACACATATATTTATATTGCCATCTATTACCTGGAGATGGTTCACGAAATTCCTCTTCCCGCATAGGAGGACGGTCTTGTCTTGATCTGCCACCACCTCCGTAAGATCCACCACCTCCACGATCGTATCCTCCTCCTCCTCCTCTACTGCCCCCATCAAATCCTCCTCTGTCTCTGTAACCCCCTCCTCGACCTCCTCGTCGATCACCAAATTGTCCGTCGTGATCATTACCCCTGTCATTCCATCCTCCTCCTCCATCCATGCCACCTCGGCCACCTCTTCCTCCACCTCTATTACCTCCACGGAAACCTCCTGAAATATAGAAGACAGCTAACACAACAATTTGAAAATGCTAAACAAGAATGAGTCCATAGTACACTGATGCCCCACTCACACTATCATTTTCTATATTCAGTAGAACATGAAATTAGAGACAACACTCTCATTTGGCATTAAAATAAGAAAGATCGTATCATAGGGAGCATGTGTACTAAGTTTCAAGTTGATTGGACTTCAATCCATCAAAATCTACATATATCAAAAACTTTAACCTGAAGCAGGACAGACAGACAGCGGACGAGGGGACAACTGAACAAACGCACAGTCCAGAAAACATAATGTCCCTCTACTATCGTAGGTGGGGCATAAAAAACATGATAGATTATAATGTATGGTTTTTTTTCTCTCTCATCATACATAAAACTATGTTTATTATTAATTTTTAATTTAAGTTTTAATCAGAGTTTGCGAAATCTTTTTTTCCCTGGTGGTCCTTGGAGAAAATCTGCTTCTCTTCACTATTAATTCTATTGAAAAATACTAAAATTGTGTCAGTCCTTTGCAAAATTTTGGTGGTATAAAAATCCTGCGGGCTGACACTTTTCACAAACTCTGAGTTTTAAACCAATTAATAAAAAAAATAAGATTCTCATCTTGCACTAACTTAAATGATTTTAAATTGGTTCTCTTTGTTCTGTATCTGATTCACTGCTTAGAATATACAATTATTTTTTATATGATATTACTTGTTCTAGGACTCTTATCAATTAAATATTTACCTTGACCTCCACGACCTCTACCCCTATCTTTCCCTCTATCTCTACTTTCTGCTATATCAACTCTCAGATTTCTGTCTTCAAATAACTGAAACATTAAAATTGTTTTATTAAATGTTGTGAATGCAGTGGTGAAGACTTCACAATACATAAATATGCAATCTTTACTTTACTAGGCACATTTGTGAATCCATGTGTTTTGTCACTTATTTTTTTATATTTGAATTCTTCGATAAGTTATCCAATAAATATGTGTCTGTAGGATATTTAGAAGCAACCATTTGATTTGTATACTGCATGACATATATTGAAATAAAAATGAAGGATTCTGGCCATTATGTTTACATGTCATTCATTGACAACAGCTTTCAGTAAAGCTCAGTATCTGTGACTGGTCAATGTTGGTGAAGAAATGACTCAAATTCTATTTATTGCCCTTGAACCTTTGAGCTAATAACAATACTAGTGTACTTACCGCACCATGATAGGTGAGAGCTTCTTTCAATGAATCTAAACCTTCAAATTCTACATAGGCAAAGCCTGAAAATAAACATACAGATACAGTCAATTCAGAAATTTTTGCACCCACTTGCTATTGCCATTGTTGAACTTTGCAAAAAAATGTGAGACAAATTATAACAATTTCAGGAAATGCAGCATATAAATAATCCTACAAATTGAAAATAAAAGTTTTCACTTCAGTTAAACCTATCCTCTTGCATGTCTTGAATAGTTATTTTAAATAATTGTAAAAATTCTTTACTTATAGTTACAGTAAACAGATTCAAGTGTTTATGCATTAACCAATCATTTTCTTGGTTTTTATAGACACAGATGTGGTATTTGAATTTTGCTGTATTGCGACAGGGAACCCCTAACACTGCTTTTGAGAAACCATTCATGTATGTGAAAATTTATGTTTTCCCATTCTCAGTTGCATTTACATGCATGTAATGACATGTTTAAATCTCAAAACACAAATAGCTTATTTTAACATTCATGTTTTCACAACCAGTCACCAGTGTGTGTTGCTAAGGATTTTACATGTACATGATGTATTCAGTTATAGGACAAACGCCAAATTTCATCCTAAAATTTAGGAGATATCAAATTGCACAATTTATTGATGTTAATTAACCCATTCAACATATTACAACCTCTTATCAGACTCCCTGCTGGTAGAGATTAGAATCTGAGACTACTATCAGACCACTGACCATAGAGACAAATAGATCAAATCAGAAACAATATATTAGTGTATATTTCAGAATTTGTAGAACACTATTGTATAGAAACTTATAGCGTGAAATCTGTTCCAGGAATACAACATATGTGTATAACGTAACGGTACCCAAATTGCACCGAGTACCCAAATTGCACCTATTTATCAAAAATAGCAGCGAAAATCTAACAAGATTTCCTAGAGACTAAAAAAATTGTATTTTTATGATTTGATACTATGCACGTCTTTCAACATAGGTAAAAATATATAGATATACACAAAACGTTCACAATATTTATCAACAGATGAAGTATTTACTGAAAAAAATAATATGTACTGAAACGTCGCCATGCGACGTCATCAAAACATCATCTTTTTAAAATTAACAAATACAATACGTTTCAAGTATCCATTTCTTAAAAAATGAAGAGTAAGCATGGACAAATATCCAATTGTTCAAAATATTTGAAAAAAATAAACAAAAGCTCTGTTATTTGACTTTTGACGATGCGAATTTAAGCATGGATGCAATTTGGGTACTCCTCATTACAGAATCTGGGATGGTTTGGAGGTAAGTTCAGACCAATTTTTCTATGATTCCTTATGGATTGAAAATCAAATTGGTGTACCTTTATAATAAAGAAGGATACGGCTACAAAATAAACACAAAATGGAAATTTTTGTCTTGATCATAAAAAAACTTAGTTGAAAAAACTGTCAAAATAGGTGCAATTTGGGTACCGTCACGTTATAGTATAAATATTTTTAAAAGAGTTCTTTGTATAAATATATTTGAAAGGATTTTTACAGGAATTAATTACTAAATTAATAAAGGATTTTGAAAAGGGGATGCAACAAAGCACTGTTAGGAGTACCTACATTTGAATATGACCATAATAAAGTCTTGAATTAAAATTATTGGAAAACATTTTTTTATAAATATCATTACCGTATTTAGAAAATAATTCTAAATTAAGGTTTGAGAAAGGTTATTGATATTTGTTAACTTAAACCCTAGACTGTATGATCTATCTTAATATTTATTAACAAAAATAGTTCTAATCATTAGCAAAGTACGGGCCTTGAAGGCATAAAACTTTGCTTCGTGCTCGGAGCACAAAAATTATGCTTGAAAAAATGAAATCCAGCAATTTGATTGGTTGATTTTCGAGTCTAGAGTACAGAAATCATGCTCGAAAGTTTTATGACGGTGAGGCCCGAACAGTTCAAATAAAAACTAGACAAAATGATATCCGCACCGCACTTTACTGTGAAGTAACTGTACTTTATAACAAAGTCAATGTTGGATTTTTTTAAAAGATACTATTGTGTCTGGAAAACACAAATGATGCCCCCCCCCCCCCCGGATGCAAAGTGTTATTTTAAAGTACACAAAGTTGAGCATGGGAGTACATAGGTCTATGGTTCACTGTTCATTTTCAATACATCAAATATAGTTGACCTAATACTTATGGTTTCTATGAATCAGACTTAAACAGGAAAACTAAACATTATCAACTGAATCATGAAAATAAAGTCAGATGAACCAGACATGCACACCTTACAATCAATCTGTGCATTAAATATAGTTCACCTATTGCTTATAGTACATGTATCTAAGAAAAAAAACTTAACCATGAAAACTTAACAAATGAACCAAGAACCAAGAAAAATGTATATAAATCCGTTCCCCATAGATTTGGCCACTTTACTTGCAGGCTTGACAAATAGCAAATTTTAAAACTGGAATTATTAATAATGTCAAAACTTGTGTTGGATTTTTGACACCGTTACTAAGCTTAAAAGAGAAAACATTTTCAAAGTGTGCATGTGGTACAAGAACCTTTAATTTGATAAGTTCTCAAGTTTCATTCCAGTTTACAAAAAAATATTTTGCAAAATCAGTAATTTCTTATTCATATTTATATTGTAGATTTAGTTATAATTATGCTTAAATATAAAAAATAAAATGCTGAATACAAATACTCTGTTTTCAAATGTTTGCATTGCCAAAATTTGTATCATAAAAAGGGGGGTCTTTTATAGATAAAATTCAAAAGTCATAATATTTGCCACTAGCTGATTCTGATAACAATCTATTTATGTGGAACAGTACTTTGACAGTACACAGTACACATGTGGTCATTTCTGGTCAGTCATCTAAAATATTGTGGTAATCAGAAGCTTTCCTGCTGTGACGACAAATAAACAAGTGTTTGAATAAATGATTTATCAATAATCTGTTAATTGGATAATGTTCTGGCTATTTTGCTGAAGAAACTCAAAATCTGGCGTTTGTCCTATAACTGTATTAAGAAATCTATTTTTCTGTATATATTTTGTAGTTTGAACATCAACTTTGTCTTCAAATCTGGGTCTGGTAATTTCCATGTTGGGAGAATTGCTCAATCGAAAAGAATATATCATACCTTTAAATTTATCTGTATCTCTGTCTCTTACAAGCCGTACACTTTTAACCTGTAAAATAATACAATATTGAATATTACTATATCATGCATATTTCATATGATATTTACTGTTTTTTTCAAATCATTGTTACGATTTCAATGGACAATTTTCCTGTTTAAACACCTAAATAAAAGTAAATATGTTTCCGGTAACATCATTTTGAAAAATAAGTTCGGTAGGTCGGATTTTTTGATGATTTTTTTTTTTTTGACATTGTAAACGAAATCCGGAAAATTATCATAGTTTTTCCAATTCCGGATCCGTAATTAGTTTCCAAATACCGGAGGTCAGCCATTTGCAATGTTTTTGAAGCACCTGCTGTGCAAATTTCTTGGATTTTAAACCTATTTGGAATACCTTTTGACATTAATAAAATGTTTTACTGGCTTTCTGTGCCAGTAGAAGCAATTTAGATTAATTATTATGTCAATTAAGGCCAATTAAAATTAATTGATAGATTTTCATCCCCGCCCGCCCCTCTGAAATCTTCCCGCCCCGATTTTTTTTTATTTTTGAAAAAAATACGATTTCCGGATTTTGTTCATTTCTGTAACCGGTAACCGTCGATAATTTCGTTTCATGTAAAACTTCCTGTTTCAAATTTCGGTTTTCGTATTTCTTAGCATAGTCTTACTGAATGATTATGTCGATATATTCTGCTGATCTATGATGACAACATCATTTACCGAGAATAGAGATTGATTACGAGAAGGGGGTGAAAATTTCGGGTTACGAGTAATAAGCTGTGTCCAAGAACACAAATCGCCATATGTCACAAATGACACAAATGTTTGTGACTAAAACACCTTGGATTTATTTTATTTATGCAATGACTTTGTGTCAAGAAATTTGGATTGTGAATAAAACCCAAAAGCGTTAGAATCGTGGAACACATTTGACTGGAATAAAGAAATTAACACAAGCATGAACTTTTTACATTGGTGACCGTATATTGAGTTAAAAAAATCGACAAACATACGCATTTTTAATTTATTAATTTATAGCAAGCTCTTAGATTTAGATTTAGCCTTAATTTCGTTTTTTTAGAAATAGAGAAAACATCCTCTGTCCCAATACCCACGATAGAGTCATTTAACAACTTTATGTTCTACATTGTATTTATATTTACAGATTGCATATTAAGGACCAATCCTATTATTTAAACACTGTTTGATTTTTCATTTTATTCTGTACTTATCATACTTGTGTTGCATACCAATGCATTTGCTTCATATTATTAGGACAACAAAACATTGTTAAGAAAGAAAAACACATTTGATGTAGGTAGTCCAACTGAAGAGAGCATTTCTCCACATTTCTGCTGTTTACTATAAAATAGATTTCTAAAGCGGCAATTACATGTAGAACAGTGGTTGCTAATCAGAGATATCTATTTATAAATTTGAAAAAAAAACCACCAGCATATGGAGTATATGCATGTGTCTCAGTTGGTACGTTACTCTAGAGCTATAGCTCAAAGTACGTTGATTTTGTTGAACAAGGAATACTGCTTTCTCAAAAGTTGCTAAGACAAGGCTATCAATCAATCAAATAAAGGTCATCACTCAAGTAATTTTATGGTCGCCATCATGAGCTGATTGGCCATTATGACAAAAGTGTGTCAGAAATCATATCTCAGTGATATTCTTCCTCATTCATAAGAACCTTTCATCATTACCGAAGTGAACAAGGAAATAACATGACGGGTGCCGTATACGGTGCAGGAAATGCTTACCCTTCCGGAGCACCTGAGTTCACTCAGTGGAGTTTGTGTTGTTTCCTACTTATTATTTGTAACTGTTGGTGTACATGTCTATTGGTTTTATGAGTCTTTGGTTAGTCCTTGGTTTTGATTGTTATTGTCTTATACACAATACCTTATGGATGTATGATATAAGCTTATTATTACACTTGCATATATGAAAAACACATGACAAGAAGGTTTCATATGAAATAAAATTTAAAAAATAAAATCCTCCCACCCGCCCCATTTTTTTCAAAAATTTGGATGAAAATCTACTAATAAATTTTAGTTGGCCTAACAGAAGCCTGTGTCAAAAACAGGGTCGGTTGATACCATTTTTTTTTTTTAAGATCCAATAAAAAAATTAGGGTCAGGGCTAAAAAACAGGGTCGGTCAGGTTTTTTTCTCAGCCTTATATGTACATTTATATAGATGAGCAAAATTAAAATGTCTATATAAACATAATAAATTTTCCAATCCAAAAATCCAAGCCTTATGACAAATAAATGATAATTGTCTGAAAGCTTTTAATCAAAGAGCTGATAGCTCTGAGGTGGAAGAAGGTGAATAAAAGATAACCTGAATTACCACAAAAGCAGCCCCACTTACCAAGGCTGCTTTGATCCATTATCGTTATGATGTATTTTTTTTCTTCAAACAAGAAAAGGTCATAAGTACATGGATTTGCCATCCGTACAATCATTTTCTATGTTCAGTGGACTGTGAAAATTAGGTAAAATCTTTAAATTGGCAGTAAAATTAAGAAGATCATATCATAAGGAACACATGTGCACTAAGTTTCAAGTTGATTGGATTTCAACTTCATCAATCAAAGCGCGAAAGCGCTGTAAAGGCAGTTAATTACAGGTTGTGTGTATTTCTAGTCCAGTCATATCATTATCTTCCATAGAACAGAGGTGGTTTGTAGTGTTTAAGATTTAGAGTTCTCTTGTACCTAGTTCACCTATATCTATAGTCTACTGTTTACAGTATATTTTTTGTACCTCGCCATGAAATGCATTTTTAAGACACAAGAACTTTTCTTTTTTAATGTAAATCAAAACTATTTTTAATTATTGATTATATACACATATTCAATTACTCCTATCCTATGAAAAATAATTCATAAAGATTGACTAGTCTCCGTACTGTGTGTATTGCTAGAACATCAAGTAACATAATGGTAAATGTACATAGTAACATATCAACTCTTTTGAAGACAGAACTTTTTTTAACTTCTCCCTCCAAGCAAAATTATTTTTCAGTATAAACATGATAAAGTAATCTACAGGTATTAATGACCTATAGACTCTCAAGAGCCTGTGTCACTCACCTTGGACGGTCTATGTGCATATTAAACAATGGACACATATAAAATGACAAAATTGTGGTTTTGGTGATGGGAATGTGTATGTAGATCTTTCTTTACTGAACATTTTTGGTGCTACAATTATCTCTATCTATAATAAACATGGCCCAGTATTTACAATTGAAAACATTTTTTAACTAGAGGCTCTAAAGAGCCTGTGTCGCTCACCTTGGTCTATGTGCATATTAAACAAAGGACACAAATGGATTCATGACAAAATTGTATTTTGGTGATGGTGATGTGTTTGAAGTTCTTACTTTACTGAACGATTTTGCTTCTTACAATTATATCTATCATGAACTTTGCCCATTAGTAACAGAGAACTATATTTGGTAAAAATTTACATAAATTTACCAAATTAATGAAAATTGTTAAAAATTGACTATAAAGGGCAATAACTCCTTAAGGGGTCAATTGACCATTTAGGTCATGCTGACTTATTTGTAGATCTTACTTTGCTGAACATTATTGCTGTTTACAGTTTATCGCTATCTATAATAGTATTCAAGATAACCAAAAACGGCAAAATTTCTTTAAAAATTACCAATTGGAGGGCAGCAACCCAACAACCAGTTGTCCAATTCATCTGAAAAATTCAGGGCAGATAGATATTGACTTGATTAACAATTTAACTTCTTGTCAGATTTGCTCTAGATGCTTTGGTTTCATAGTTATAAGCAAAAAACTGCATTTTACCCCTATGTTCTATTTTTAGCCGTGGCGGCCATCTTGGTTGAATGGCCAGGTCATCGGACACATTTTTCAAACTAGATACCCCAAAGATGATTGTGGCCTAGTAGTTTCAGTGGAGATTTTGTAAAAGATAACTTAGATTTATGAAAAATGGTTAAAGATTGACTATAAAGGGCAATAACTCCTAAAGGGGTCAACTGACCATTTTGGTCATGTTGACTTATTTGTAGATCTTACTTTGCTGAACATTATTGCTGTTTACAATTTATCTCTATCTATAATAATATTCAAGATAATAACCAAAAACAGCAAAATTTCCTCAAAATTACCAATTCAGGGGCAGCAACCCAACAACCGATTGACCGATTCATCTGAAAATTTCAGGGCAGATAGTTCTTGACCTGATAAACATTTTTATCACATGTCAGATTTCCTCAAAATGCTTTGGTTTTTGAGTTATAAGCCAAAAACTGCATTTTACCCCTATGTTCTATTTTTAGCGGTGGTGGCCATCTTGGTTGGTTGACCAGGTCACGCCACACATTTTTTAAACTAGATACCCCAAAGATGATTGTGGCCAAGTTTGGATTAATTTGGCCAAGTAGTTTCAGAGGAGAAGATTTTTGTAAAAGATCACTTTAATTTACGAAAAATGGTTAAAAATTAACTATAAAGGGCAATAACTCCTAAACGGGTCAACTGACCATTTTGGTCATGTTGACTTATTTGTAGATCTTACTTTGCTGAACATTATTGCTGTTTACAGTTTATCTCTATCTATAATAATATTCAAGATAATAACCAAAAACAGCAAAATTTCCTCAAAATTACCAATTCAGGGGCAGCAACCCTACAACCGATTGACCGATTCATCTGAAAATTTTAGGGCAGATAGATCTTGACCTGATAAACATTTTTATCCCATGTCAGATTTCCTCAAAATGCTTTGGTTTTTGAGTTATAAGCCAAAAACTGCATTTTACCCCTTTGTTCTATTTTTAGCCGTGGCGGCCATCTTGGTTGGTTGACCAGGTCACGCCACACATTTTTTAAACTAGATACCCCAAAGATGATTGTGGCCAAGTTTGGATTAATTTGGCCAAGTAGTTTCAGAGGAGAAGATTTTTGTAAAAGATTACTTTAATTAACGAAAAATGGTTAAAAATTGACTATAAAGGGCAATAACTCCTAAACGGGTCAACTGACCATTTTGGTCATGTTGACTTATTTGTAGATCTTACTTTGCTGAACATTATTGCTGTTTACAGTTTATCGCTATCTATAATAGTATTCAAGATAACCAAAAACGGCAAAATTTCTTTAAAAATTACCAATTGGAGGGCAGCAACCCAACAACCAGTTGTCCAATTCATCTGAAAAATTCAGGGCAGATAGATATTGACTTGATTAACAATTTAACTTCTTGTCAGATTTGCTCTAGATGCTTTGGTTTCATAGTTATAAGCAAAAAACTGCATTTTACCCCTATGTTCTATTTTTAGCCGTGGCGGCCATCTTGGTTGAATGGCCAGGTCATCGGACACATTTTTCAAACTAGATACCCCAAAGATGATTGTGGCCTAGTAGTTTCAGTGGAGATTTTGTAAAAGATTACTTAGATTTATGAAAAATGGTTAAAGATTGACTATAAAGGGCAATAACTCCTAAAGGGGTCAACTGACCATTTTGGTCATGTTGACTTATTTGTAGATCTTACTTTGCTGAACATTATTGCTGTTTACAATTTATCTCTATCTATAATAATATTCAAGATAATAACCAAAAACAGCAAAATTTCCTCAAAATTACCAATTCAGGGGCAGCAACCCAACAACCGATTGACCGATTCATCTGAAAATTTCAGGGCAGATAGTTCTTGACCTGATAAACATTTTTATCACATGTCAGATTTCCTCAAAATGCTTTGGTTTTTGAGTTATAAGCCAAAAACTGCATTTTACCCCTATGTTCTATTTTTAGCGGTGGCGGCCATCTTGGTTGGTTGACCAGGTCACGCCACAAATTTTTTAAACTAGATACCCCAAAGATGATTGTGGCCAAGTTTGGATTAATTTGGCCAAGTAGTTTCAGAGGAGAAGATTTTTGTAAAAGATCACTTTAATTTACGAAAAATGGTTAAAAATTAACTATAAAGGGCAATAACTCCTAAACGGGTCAACTGACCATTTTGGTCATGTTGACTTATTTGTAGATCTTACTTTGCTGAACATTATTGCTGTTTACAGTTTATCTCTATCTATAATAATATTCAAGATAATAACCAAAAACAGCAAAATTTCCTCAAAATTACCAATTCAGGGGCAGCAACCCTACAACCGATTGACCGATTCATCTGAAAATTTTAGGGCAGATAGATCTTGACCTGATAAACATTTTTATCCCATGTCAGATTTCCTCAAAATGCTTTGGTTTTTGAGTTATAAGCCAAAAACTGCATTTTACCCCTTTGTTCTATTTTTAGCCGTGGCGGCCATCTTGGTTGGTTGACCAGGTCACGCCACACATTTTTTAAACTAGATACCCCAAAGATGATTGTGGCCAAGTTTGGATTAATTTGGCCAAGTAGTTTCAGAGAAGATTTTTGTAAAAGATTACTTTAATTAACGAAAAATGGTTAAAAATTGACTATAAAGGGCAATAACTCCTAAACGGGTCAACTGACCATTTTGGTCATGTTGACTTATTTGTAGATCTTACTTTGCTGAACATTATTGCTGTTTACAGTTTATCTCTAACTATAATAATATTCAAGATAATAACCAAAAACAGCAAAATTTCTTCAAAATTACCAATTCAGGGGCAGCAACCCAACAACCGATTGACCGATTCATCTGAAAATTTCAGGGCAGATAGATCTTGACCTGATAAACATTTTTACCCCATGTCAGATTTGCTCTAAATGCTTTGGTTTTTGAGTTATAAGCCAAAAACTGCATTTTACCCCTATGTTCTATTTTTAGCCGTGGCGGCCATCTTGGTTGGTTGACCGGGTCACGCCACACATTTTTTAAACTAGATACCCCAATGATGATTGTGGCCAAGTTTGGTTTGATTTGGCCCAGTAGTTTCAGAGGAGAAGATTTTTGTAAAAGTTAACGACGACGGACGACGACGGACGCCGACGGACGACGACGGACGACGACGGACGACGGACGCCAAGTGATGAGAAAAGCTCACTTGGCCCTTCGGGCCAGGTGAGCTAAAAATTAACAAAAAATACAAAAATTTATGAAAATTGTTAAAAATTTACTATAAAGGGCAATAACTCTTTAAGGGGTCAACTTACAATTTTGGTCATGTTGACTTACAATGTATTTATAGATCTTACTTTGCAGAACATTATTGCTGTTTACAGTTTATCTCTATCTATAATAATATTTAAGATAATAACCAAACTCTGCAAAATTTCCTTCAAATTACTAATTCGGGGGCAGCAATCCATCAACGGGTTGTCAGATTTGTCTGAAAATTCCTGGGCAGCTAGATCTTCACTGAAGAGACAATTTCACCCTTTGTCAGATTTGCTCTGAATGCTTTGGTTTCAGAGTTATAAGCCAAAATCTACATTTTACCCGTATGTTCTATTTTTAGCCATGGTGGCCATCTCGGTTGGTTGACCGGGTCAAACCACACATTTTTTACCGCAATGATGATTTTGGCTAAGTTTGGTTAAATTTGGCACAGTAGTTTCAAAGAAGATTTTTTGTAAAAGTTTATGGACAATGGAACCAAGTGACGAGTCAGGTCAGCTGAGCTAAAAAGGAGTTTTTAATCAAGGTAACAATGACATCTGGTGGCCATAATAGCTGTCTCATTAGCATTTTAACCACTTCCCATATTTGCTTTTAAGACAATAGAAGAAAATTATTCAATGCAAAAACAAAACTAACTTGTAAATATGAAATTCTCTTTACAGTATGAGTTTTTCTCATTGTTGGAGATTGTACAGTAGTACCTGTTATTGCTTATACCCATTTCTTATTCCCTTTAGTTTGATAAACTCACAGAATATATATCATATATTTACATTGTGCCACATCTCCATATTTTTATATGCATTACAATAACATGAACAATTGTAATTCAAATCCATATATCAAAGCAAAATGAATTTCACTACTTTCATTCATGCATCCTTTGGCAAAATACAAGTTCTAAAATGACACAATATATGTTTATTTATATAAAAATAAAATTTAGTTTTCGACTCTCAACAGGTATAAAAAATGCACAGCTGTGTCATGATTTGTGAAATCTGTGCTGAAAACATAGGCATTGATGGTGTTTGAGTAATTCCATCTGTGAAGCTCAACATTAGCTCGTCAGTTAGTGGTGGACAGTTATAAATTTTTCCTGCAGGATGAATGTCTGTTAAGGAAACCCAATTTCACAAATCAAAACTTTCCTCTAGATTTCTCCTACAATATTCATCCAGTTTAGTTCTTTTGGTTTAACGGGACACCGTCCTGATTTTTAATTTTGCAAACCATTCAGTCTCTTGCTTACAAATGGTGCAAGAAAATAGGATGGGAATGGCAGTAGACAAGTCTCTTTAAAGTGGGTTTGTGCCCTGAAAAAAGTTTTAAAACATTAGCTTTTTTGAAACTTGTGAAAGACGTGTGCAACACACATACCTAAATAACTATAACATAGGTGGAGAGCATCATTCATGTCAGTGTTTTGTTCCTGTTTACATTGTCATTTTTTAAGAAAGCCCGAGGCATAGCTCATGAATTCTTGTCATTACAACCTAAATTAACAAAATTACTGCTAAAATAATTATCAGTATAATATATCTCTTGTAGAAAACCCATACAATTGTAGTATTAACCAAAAAATGTCAAACAGATGATATTGAATCGTAATCCCAAAAATTATGACGTCTTGAATTCACCCCCCCCTCCTTTTTATTCTAAAACGATAATTGCGGTTGCAAACATACTTTGGTTTACTTGCATGGCGATTATATAAATAACAGTATATATTTCTTAAAGAAAATAAAGTTTTACCATGAATAGTTTCCTGAACGTAGTCGTTTTCAGTAAAATGTGCCTTGCAAACAACAGCTGATTGGTATGGGCTCTACGATTGCATCGCACGTGACAATCTACGTTTGAGCCATGGCGTTGATCCAACTTTTCCTTCTTATTAAGTCATTTAGAAATGCATGTCCTCCTCTTAAATGACACGCAGGTAAACACCAACAAGGACTAGGCATCGTTAATTGTGTGGTTGTTTTGCAGTGCAAAAACGGAAGTTAAGGACGGAACTGACTGTCTCACTAATAAGAGACAATAAAAATTTTTAGAGACAAACAGCGACAAGAAGATTAATTTAGTGACGAAGCGACAATAACTAACAAGGGACAAGCGAATCGTAATTCTCTCACGAGGCTATTCTCATTTGATGTGATAGGGCAAGGATTTGTATACTATACAAATCCTTGGATAGGGTGACGCTACACCTATCAAATATGTACCTATGAAAAAGAAGAATTTCACTGTTAGAAAGGAAATGATATTGCATGGTTTTGATTCAATATATTCTTTAAAAAGAAATTGGAAATTTTTTGTTTTGATGGCCAATTTTACGCGTGTGCATAAAACATATTTTATTTTTATATCTAATAAAAACTAGACAATCCCTTTCTTTGTAATAAAAACATATTTTTATTTACCAATGTACAGTAATATAAAAAATGTTTTATAACCGCCCCTATAACATGTATAACCAGATGCTCCGCAGGGCGTAGCTTTATACGACCGCAGAGGTTGAACCCTGAACGGTTAGGGCAAGTATGGACACAACATTCAAGCTGGATTCAGCTCTAAATTTGGATTGTGATTAAATAGTTGACACAGCATAGGTTTCTGACACAGAATGAATGTGTTCTAATGAACTTAAAATTTTTGTTTCTCTTAGAGCAATTCACTATGCTGTTGAATATTAATCCTCTCAAAAAAATGTTTGAAGAAATTTTCTTTTTTATTTATGAAATTTCAAATGAGAAAAATTGAACCCAATTTTTTTAATCACATCCCCCTTTCCCTTATTCCAAAACTAATCTCAATTAAAATTTCTAATGGAGTTTGCAACAATAACTACTCATTTAAATACATCATAAAATATTAAGATGTAAAAAAACTGCTTGTTATCACTGAATGGTAAAGATTATTTTAATTTATCAGTTGGTAGTAAAAAGTAAATATACATTGCATATTGTATATAACAAAGATTTAAGTTGATTCTGGACAAAGAAAGATAACTCCAATTAAAAAAAAATCTTGCTATTGCACAATATTTTGCAATTAGATATTTCTTGCTTACTATTCTGGACAAAGAAAGATAACTCTAATTAAAAAAAAAATTGATATTTCACAATATTGTGCAATTAGATATTTCTTGCCATTGCGCAATACCGTGCAATTGAAAAGACTTGCTATTGCACAATACTTAATATAATAATTTTAGATCCTGATTTGGACCAACTTGAAAACTGGGCCCATAATAAAAATCTAAGTACATTTTTGGATTCAGCATATCAAAGAACTTCAAGATTTCAATTTTTGTTAAAATCAGACTAAGTTTAATTTTGGACCCTTTGGACTTTAGTGTAGACCAATTTGAAAACAGGACCAAAAATGAAGAATCTACATACACAGTTAGATTTGGTATATCAAAGAACCCCATTTATTCAATTTTTGATGAAATCAAACAAAGTTTAATTTTGGACCCCGATTTGGACCAACTTGAAAACTAAGCCAATAATCAAGAATCTAAGTACATTTTTAGATTCAGCATATCAAAGAACCTAACTGATTCATTTTTTGTCAAAATCAAACTAAGTTTAATTTTGGACCCTTTGGACCTAAATGTAGACCAATTTTAAAACGGGACCAAAAGTTAAGAATCTACATACACAGTCATGACAGTTAGATTCAGCATATCAAAGAACCCCAATTATTCAATTTTGATGAAATCAAACAAAAGTTTAATTTTGGACCCTTTGGGCCCCTTATTATGTTGGGACCAAAACTCCCAAAATCAAACCCAACCTTTCTTTTATGGTCATAAACCTTGTGTTTAAATTTCATAGATTTCTATTTACTTATACTAACGTTATGGTGCGAAAACCAAGAAAAATGCTTATTTGGGTCCCTTTTTGGCCCCTAATTCCTAAACTGTTGGGACCTAAACTCCCAAAATCAATACCAACCTTCCTTTTGTAGTCATTAACATTGTGTTTAAATTTCATTGATTTCTATTTACTTAAACTAATGTTATTGTGCGAAAACCAAGAATAATGCTTATTTGGGCCCTTTTTTGGCCCCTAATTCCTAAACTGTTGAGACCAAAACTCCCAAAATCAATCCCAACCGTTCTTTTGTGGTCATAAACCTTGTGTCAAAATTTCATAGATTTCTATTAACTTAAACTAAAGTTATAGTGCGAAAACCAAGAAAATGCTAATTTGGGCCCTTTTTGGCCCCTAATTCCTAAAATGTTGGGACCAAAACTCCCAAAATCAATACCAACCTTCCTTTTGTGGTCATAAACCTTGTGTTAAAATTTCATAGATTTCCATTCACTTTTACTAAAGTTAGAGTGCGAAAACTAAAAGTATTCGGACGCTGGACGACGACGACGCCGACGATGACGACGCCGCCAACGTGATAGCAATATACGACGAAAATTTTTTCAAAATTTGCGGTCGTATAATAAAAAATAATGCATGTTTTTTTTTTTTAATATCTATTGGGAATAAGTTGTTGCAATGACATTTTTTTTTATTTATGTATAGTCGCTATATAGTCTTCTTGACGCTTCTTCTCACTAAACTAATTGTATTGTCGCTTCTTATCGCTATATTAATTTTATTGTCGCTTCTTATCACTTTTTGACGCTTCTTGTCTTTAATTAGTGGAACCCTATTCAGGAACGATAATTTCATACTTTACATAACTGAGACCGAAATAACTATAACGTCATACGGCTTCACGTACAAAAATACTTTAAATTGTATATTATGCAACATAATTCACGGTCAGTCGACTTTTAATTGTAATATCATGTTATATTAACGAGTGAAATGATTTCAAAATATCTTTAGATCGCAAATAGTACACGAAATTGAACGGACCTCTTTCCACACGGAATTCAAATAATGATAGTTTGTAATCAGATTGACTGCTTATAATGCAAAAGACACATTAATAAACAGATTTTTAAAACGAACAATACACACTGATCGTTTCTTTATTTCCCAATGTAAATGAAGGGAACAAAAACCATTTCATGCCACAAAAAGTAGAGGAGAAATTTAAACATTTCCGGATCTATTTCTTGCAAAATGACCCCCAGCAAAGATTTGCGTAAGGAAAGATGAACCTCATGACTTGAAAGTCAGGCCTTAAAGCACTGCCTTTAAAAACTACCTCCACCATAAACTCTATAAACAGAAGCAGGACGAACGGACAGACCAGAAAACATAATGCCCATAAATGGAGCATAAAAATAGTAAGGCTTGTTACATACCCGCCAACTTTTGAAAGTTCCCATAGGGGTTTTTAGTGCATGCACAACAACAATTTTGAGGTTACAATTTTAAGCGAAGTATTTTGCACGATCTGGATTGTCTAGAAAATGTGTCATATTTGTATGATGAACTTACATGCCTTTTTCTTAAGTCTGTTTGCATGATTCTAGTTATTAAATCGGTAGAAGAGATGAAGCTAGCAGATCAGTGTTTATTTTCTTGCGTAAGAATATTAGATGCTTGTTGAAATTTCCAATTTTGAATTATGCACACAAAGATGGACCTTAAGGTAGCACAATACAAAGATTTTATAACTCCAACTCCCAAGTTTTAAAATGCTGTAACTTTCTTAATAATGCTTGAAAATTTATAAAAGTGGTAGTTTTGGATAGCTAACAGATTACTCTTTCAAATAAATGCAATGTTAGTATTATGCAACAATTATGTAACCAATTATAATGTTAACTGTGTCTAAAATATTTTTCACCAAATTTCCACTTTCAAATGAAATTAGCTTCTGCATAGGTATCCCTAGAGGGTTGATTTTATTATATGTTGTTCCTATGGCCATTATCTACAAAAGGGTGTCTCAGATTTCAGATAGAATGTATAGAACAAATTTTACACCTAATTGAACATTATCTTCTTTTATGAGGTTAGGATGTTTACACTAATTAGAGATTTATGAGAGAATGGAACACCATAGAGACAATCTGAGACACCCTTTTGAAGCCCATGATGTGTTGATTAAGATTCCGTTAAAATTTTCTGTATAGTTAAAGAGATGATAGAGCTAAATTCATTCAAGTGAACTTACCCAGATTTTGCCACTAATTACATAATAATTGATTACATAATGATTGCATAATAAAAATATTGCATTCATTTAAAAGATTAATCTTTCATCTATCTATATATACCTCTTTTATTATTTTCAATGCATTCATAAGAAAGTTACAGCATTTCAAAGGTTAGTGATTGGAAGTAAAAAAATCTTTGTATTGTGCTACCTTAAACAGGTTGGGAACAACACTTCAAATGAGGGTTAACCTTATTGGAAGAACATTACAACCCACTGTAAAAAATGAGCACATTTTTATTCATATTATTTGATGAAACTTTCCCCCAAGAACTATGCATCTATTAAGGACTTAATGGTCAAAATATGTCAAAAGAATTTTCTGTTGTTTCTAAACTTATGTCTACTTTATTAACTTCACCCCTCATTTAGAAAAGTTGTTCCAGATATAAGAATTTTCCCATTTTTTGAGTTTAATAAAAATCTTAAAAATGTTTTTTCTTTTTTTTAACAGTAAAATGACCCCTTGTTTTAGGAACAGTCCCTTATTTAAGGGACACCACTCATAATTGGGGGTGGGGGGGTCCCAACCTGAATACAAAAATAAAATTAGCATGTTTATGGTAGTACAGTAGACTACGGACAATCGGATACCCAAAATTTCAGCTAAAAATATCCGATTACCCGATATATTCAATTAGACGATGAATGTATATATTCAATGAATATTCTACACTAATAAGGCCAAAAAAAAAAATAGGTGTGTTTCCGGTCGCCCGACCGACCCTAATTTTTTGGCGCCGACCCTAACTTTTTTTTCCCGGAAAAAAAAATTAAAAAAAGAATCCGGATTTTTTTCGTTTTTTTCCGGAAACGGTTTTTGTTTAGTATAGCCTTTGAATGGCATCTTTTAAACGTTTGATTTCAAATAAAATTTTAATACAGTAAGCATTTGTGTGATACAGATTGAAGTCAAACAACGGCATGGCTTCTGCTATGGCCATCAGTCAAAGTGTGTTATCAATAACAATCGATGAGTGTCCACACAGGAACGAGAAAAAAAGTATAATAGCCCCATTTTCTAATTCTACCACCTTTATTGATATATTCAATCAGTATCATGACTTTGGATTAAAGAACAATGAATTTACTGTGACTGGAAAAAACCATGAAATATCTCCCACATTGACAGTTGGGGAAGTTGTGCAGCTTTTTAATGTGAGGGACTTTAAATTCAAGTGTGTTGTTCCAGAATCTGACACTTTTGAACTTTTATCAAATAGTGTCAATTGAAATCTATAACTTTAGTCCAATATCTTTCAGGGTAGAATTCATGACATCATACTCTATAAATGTTGTCTGTCCCAGAATTCTACCTTCATCATTATCTACCCCCCACCCGGCCTTTCATCTGTTTCATGTACAAGGTATATTTTAAAAATACACAAAAAAACAACCGAAGCAGGCCAGTAAAAAAAAAAAAAAAAAAAAAAAAAAAAAATACCTACCTACCGACCCTAATTTTTTGGGGCATGCAACAGGAAACACACCTATTTTTTTTTTAGCCTAAGTAGATCTATTGCTTAATATGTGAAAGGGCTGGAGGATTGATGGAGTGATTTTTATCAGTTACATCACCACGATGTTTGCGAGAAAAATTATCAGCTGATTATGTAGCTAATGATTAAATTTGTTTCCACTTGCAGTTTTTAAATCCTATATTTATTAAAATCAATCAAATGTCCTGAAATATTTATGTAAATAATAATCTTCCATCCATAGTTTGTCTTTACTTGTTTAGTAAACAAATTATTTACATTTTCACACAGGTAAACTAATTTGGCTATAAATAGATCACAGCATGTCTGAGTAGAATCTCTTATCTAAAATCATAATTGTTATAATTTTATTTCTTTAAATAATCAAATTTAAATTTATGAAAATAATCATGATTGATAAAATAGTATTGCTTAAAGTTTACGCTTTCAGAGACTATTTATGTTTAGGTCATGGTTCTACAGGCTTCTTCACATATTTGTAAACAAACCAATATGGCCGCCACACGTGATTACCTTTGCAATGAATTATTAAACGTGTTGTTTTATATTTTTGCACATGTGAAAAAAATATTTCTGACAAAAGTCAGATTCCTCTTGTCAAAAGGGATTTATATTTATATTGCAATAAATTATTCAGAAGGAGGTACATTCAGTTTCAATTATGTTTCTTATTCTATGAGCATTTAGAATTTAATCAAATTCTCCCAACAGTAACGTACTGCTCTTGTCAACTGAGTCTTGAATAATTTTATAAATAGATTCAAATCATTTGAAGTAGAAAGGCATCTAATTCACATGACAAGGAAGACCAGGAAAACAATGAATAAAGACACCAATTTAATAAGAAATAGATCCTTTTTATTTATTAAAAACAAAATCTTCTTGTCTGCAAGATTGCAAATTCGTAACTTCAAGGGCGAACTTGTAAACAGGGCGAGTTGTCCCGATACCAAATCCACGCATGCGTACTACAAATATCTACAGTAAAAACACCCGGTTACAAGTAAACAAATAATGTTTATGGATTTCATGTGGATGAGATGAAATCTATTAATTAACATAAATAAAAAGGTCATATTTACGATAGTGATTGTTTTTCAATCCTAATTTACAAATTAAATGATTCAGATGCTTAATCATGTGTAAAAATCGGTGTCAGGAATCTTAAGTTGTTATGAAATTGTAATACACAGAAACGAATGCGGCATACGGAGGCTCAATGAGTTTAAAGTCGGTCCCATAGGTCTTCAGAAGACTTGACGTCTTCTTCCACCAAAAATGTTAACAAATGATTATTTCTTTAAGTTTTAACATGAATTTTTAGACTTTTCATCATGTTCATTGCAGGCATGTATCAGTATCTAATTCAATTTATACTTACTCGTAAATCTTTAAATATTAATTCTAAATCTCCCTGCACTAATCCATTTGGTAGATTACCAACATATGCTGTGAAAGGGGGTTCAGTGGGTAGAGGCTTCTGTCCACCACCACCCCCACCACCTCTACCCCCTCCCCCGCCACCTCGATATCCTCTGTTTTGACCACCTCCTCCACTATTGTAGTTGTCGTAATTATCACTTCTACAAAAGAAAACATACGTTTTGAGTGTTAAATAATTTGGACATGTTTTTATTTTTTACTGTTTACTGTTTTACTGTAGACATTTGTTTCACACCTTTAACATTCAGGCTTAAATTAAAATATTGTTTGTTTGCCCTTTACCGACCGACCCTATCAATTCCTTCCGCCTGAAAATCTTTTATTTGTATTTACCAGCAAGATTTTATTTTATTTTTGTTTTTTCGATCCTACCAAAAATCTTATATTTGTATTTCCCGCTCAAAACTTTTTTACCGGAATCCTTGGGTTTTATCTTTACGTATAAGGTCCAGTCTGTTTGGTATCACCTGAGAAATACCCGATGACTTGAGCGCTTTGTTAGCTGCCATGAAGTTGACTGGAAAAGAACCTGCCTGGAAGTTCTCGGCAAGTTCTGACCAGGTGTCAGTACAACTGATGTGGACCAAGGCTAAGGAACCAGAGGCATCCTCTAGTAAATCCAAGCCGGCCCTGAAGAGCAAGCCACCCTCCACCAGGAGAAGAGACGCAAAGCGCTTTGACCAGTGGAAGGCAACAAAAACAGCCGTGATACCTGCTGAGCAAGTCCAACAAACTACCAACACACAAACAGAGGCAAGAGACAGCGTAGTTGGACACGTACTAACACCAACTAAGTACAAAGGGGAACCAGTTGGGGTTGAAGTCAATAGGGATATTGTCACCAGTCCCTACAACCCCAACAAGGCCTGCCACCGCCTTGTGTATTACACCTCCACCAATGACAGAGGCAAGCGCACTAGGATCGACTATGAAGATGGGTTTGACATCGACCACCCAGTCTACAACGAACAATCCAAAGAGGCAATACAATCAGCCATAAAAGCATCACGTCCTAATACTCCGTACCAGCAAGACCAACGCAATCGGAGTAAAATGAAGGCAAAAAGACCGACAGACTCCAGTCTATAGAATAGGTAGATACAGTCCGCGATATCCAGACAGGATAGTCGGACTCTAAACACCCACACATCATCATCATCACCTGAGCGTTTGACATGAACACTTGCATTTGAAGTTTCAAAGCATTTGTTTGAAATCGATGTTGAACGCTTTCTGAAATCATGATATGAAGTATGTTACTCTGTACCTTTAAACTTAAAGAACAGGGTTCATTTACAAAAAAGTTCGTTTGATACAAAAGTATTAACGTGTGTACAAACTAATTTGTAAACGGACGTTGTATTCTATGTAGGGATGGCCTTTTGTAATCCGCATATCAGAATGATTATGTTAACGATGCCGCTAAATTATTTATATCTGACATGAACCAAAAGTGACAAAACCCTGTAAAGTGGAGAATATCTGGCAGTAAAATCGCCAAGTTTTCCATACAGATCATTTATAAATGTGATGCAAAATACGTGACAATTGAGTTTTAAGTCTTATAGCATTTTTATTGGAAAAAAAGGCACATACGAAATTTGTAACATTCTAGGGACTTTTTCTACTAGTAATATATGTCTGCCCGGACATTATCTTACCAATACAAAGTTATCTCTTATATATTTTTTTTTCAAAACTAATAGTCCCAGCGGAAAACTTATTTGCAAAAACAAAACGGACAAAAAATGACATGCAGATTTTGTATCTATAAAATAAAATATTTTACCTACTGCCTACCCATGACAAATAATATACCGAGCCAAGTTATTTTTTGGGGGAAAAAAATAAAATATTTTACCTACCTACCTACCCTGTTTCAAAACATAGGGTCGGAAAAGGGCAAACAAACAATATTTTAATTTAGGCCTCAGTGGAAAATGTTTGGTGCACATTTAGGACAGATACAAATGAACTAACAATGTGTATGGGCGCTACAAAAGCCACTGCCCTTAGGTCAATGTTTTAATGATTTTCACTAGTTTACATCCTTATTCATAATATATAAGTAACAATATATATATACCCTGGTTCTTACAAGTTACCATACATGTACAATTCAATATTTAAATATCCCTTACTTGGTTAGACAAATACTGAAATAGTCTTCCATCAGGGGGTGGGCTTAAGTTTCTTGTGTTGCTCATTGGCAACCCATACACGTTGGTCAAACGTTAGTTTTAAGTTTCTTTTTAACGTTACTTAGAACGTTGCTTTTATGTTGCTTGGAGTCTACAAAATGACGTTCGTAAATACTTAATTATAACACAAAGTTTTACGTTAAAATAACGTTTTAATGTTTTAATAACGTTATTTTGTTTGCTGGGTAATTGCTCTTTGAAAATATCCAATATGGGAGCTTTCATGGATGGAATCCCCAGCAAATAGTGACAGTTGGCAGGTATGTTAAAAAGTTACAAATTAATCATGATAATAGACCACTTAAGAGTTTAACCGTCACCGGAAAAAACTCATCAATTACATTGTATGCACACCTTTATGACGTCATTCACAAGATCAATGGGATCGCCTGTATCCCTGCACTATTAACATTCATCAAGGGTCTTACTGATTGTCATTGTGCAGGATAAATTTAGGTACATTATTACTTAATCTACATGGGTAATCCGTAAAGAGTCGGTTGACTCATCACACGAATGTATTAAAATTAAATTGTGTCATCCAAAATGTGCTCTTTTAAAATCATATGTACAGGTGACAGTGCAGATAAAAACATGAGTGTGCTGATTTACTGATATCTGTGTGCTATGAGGTTGGTTTTGAATGCCTCATAGTCATCAATGTCCAATAAGCTAGGCGGTAGTTCATTCCAGTTTGTGATGGTTCTTACGAAGAAGCTATGTTTTCTTTGTTCAGAACTTGATCCTAATCTGACAAATCGTCGTTGATGGAACTGACGTGTCATTCTTGCTGGTGTCATCAAGTATTCTGAAATCGGAATAGCAATAAGTTGGTGGATTACTTTGTGAAACAGGAGTAAACGTGATGTTTTTCGTCTCTCCTGTAATTGTGGTAGGTTTAGGTCCTCTAATAAAGATGTTACTATGCCCAGGTCACGAGAATACTCATGCCTGATGAATCTGGCTGCACTCCTTTGGACCATTTCTAGCTGTTGTATGTGTTTTTGGAGATGCGGGTCCCAGACACTGCTAGCATATTCTAGTGTTGGTCGTACAAGTGTTATGTATGCCTGACGTTTTATATTCATTGGGCATTTACTAAGATTCCGCCGTATAAAGCCTAAAGTTTTATTTGCCTTTGTAGTGATATTTCCGATCAGGTCATTCCATGATAAAGTGCTAGATAGCTCCACTCCTAGGTACGGATTGTGGTTGACTGTTCCAAGGATGTGTCCCTCCATTTCATATGGGTAGATTATTGGTTGTCGTCCTGTTGTTATATGTAGTACAAAATATTTCGTTGGATTAAATCACAATTCCCTAATGACAGTAGTGCTGATTGTTAATTATGTGAATTCAATTTGCAGAATAATTCGTACAATATGATTGCTCACGATCAACATGAGAACGGAAGTGACGATGCCCCTCAACGCAGATTTGATGTTCACTGAAACCAGAGTTTTTGAGGGAAATACAGCAAACTCAAAGTTGTATATAATTTGGAAGATCATGAATATGAACATGAATAGAAAAAGAATGCACTGCAAAGTCAGTTGCCATTGCCACGGTCAATTCTTCTTCTTCTTTAGTTACAGAAAACCATCAACATTTTGATGATTACATTGAAAAAACATTCGTCAGATCTACACATCATAATGAATAGATGGAGGACACGAAAATTTATAAGTATAAAAAAAATCTAAAACATCGGATTTTTTTTATTGTATGTTTGCACGTGTGGTGATTTTGATAGTAGTTTGAGTCAGCATGGCGGCTGTTTTTCGCTTAAATGGGTTATAATTGAGTATAGCATGACAAAAGACAAGTGACTGAACACGTATACATCGAATTTCAAGCAAAATGAGTGATAAACAACTGCAATCGAACCTGAATCTATCTCCAGATTGATAATTATTGTCTTCACCGTAATCGGCCATATTGGTTTAGAAAACCGGATGTTCCGGTCAATAAGAATAGATTTGCGATGCGATCACATCATACAACATCAACGTCGTCTGCTGTTCCATCAACAACTAAAAATTTCACACGCGGTTTAAGGGGCGGGACAGGGGACCGGGACCCCATATAAGTGAAAAATTTGGTTGATGATTTAGAGAATCACTGAAAGCAAGACTGTAGCGCGCCTCCTATTAGCTCTTTAAATGACAGAATATTAAAAATAAAAATGTATTTTTTTTCGTTACTAGTTTGTGTGCGTATCACATTTCAGAGGATTTGAATTTTCAATTGCCTCGTCACAAAGGCAACAGGGCTGCCAAGTCTAACGCATTTCGCGCGAGACTCACGCATGTTCATGCATGTTTGTGGCATTTTCTTTTGATCTATTCGTTTTTTTCTCTTTGATCTTTTTGGCCAAATCTCACGCATTTGCTTCATGAAAAGTTGGCAGTACTGCAAAGTGGTGTCGGGTTTTACCCCCAATCCGTCATTTCGTCATTCTATCGGTCATCTGTTGTTCCGGCGTCATCCGTATTGGTCAACCAAATCTGATCGGATTTCAAAGATTTGTATACTACAGAGGGCCCTCATGGGGTTTTTGATTATGTGATTACTTGTCCGTTTTTTTTTTAATGATTATTTGATTATTAAGCCAAATATTTCATGATTATTTGATTACCTAGGACTGTATTTTTAGTTTATGATTATTTGATTACTAAAGATAAGCAAATATTTAATGATTATGTGATTATAATATTGGCAAAAAAATGGTGATTATGTGATTACTAGGACCCCCCACGAGGGGCCTCACTACAAATCCTTGATGATTTTAACCATAAAAAAGTGATATACCACATTAATACAGATATCAGTATTAAAATGATCTTCCCCGGGAAAAAAAACATTAACTAAACTCTGCATGGTACCTGTTTAATCCATTAATTAAAACAACTAGAAACAATAGTAGTCCCTTAACAAACAAGAAAGCAGTTTTTTTTTTTTATAAAATATAAACAGTTTGACTTTTCACATAATGTTATATTAATATATTAATATTTATTTCAGCGTTAATCAATCTTTTTCAGTAACTGGTGACGATTTAAGTTAAGGTGGTATCCTGAAATTTCATTTTCTCACTTTAAATACTTTGACAGCAGTATATATACTGAGACGCTAAAATATTTAAATTAAATATATAATCATTCCATTTCCAAAATTTCTACTACTAAAACAGCTGTGCCTTTCTTGGTCGCGGGATTCGGACGGTACATCACAAAGTTACTGTCCCTCATATGGATAAAAGATCACACCTTCAACGACTATTAATTAGGCAGCAACCATTAGATTTTCGGGGGGGGGGGGGGGGGGGGCTATGGGTTTTTTTTTTTTCTGGACAAAAACTGCGGCGAAAAACAATCTATTTTTTTCACGACAAGTCGAAAACAATTTTTTTTCTTTCAATTTTAGCATTACATATAGTGGCAGCTGAGGGTGAAACAAACAATTTTTTTTTCTCAGAATTAAAAACAAATTATTTTTTTCTCCAAAAACTGGAGACAAACTTTTTTTCTCCAAAAAAAACATAGCCCCCCCCCCCCCCCCCCCCCCCAGAAAATCAAATGGTTGCTGCCTTAAGGTTTATGTACCCTTCTGTAGCCATTTTTGTACGAATTTTTCAAACCTCAATTGTATCAAAACTAAAGATATAATAAATAAAAGAGATAGGCCATTTAGTACATGTTCCAAGGGGAAACTTGATGCAAAGCATTATTTTTTACTGTTTCATTGCATCTGATAGAAAAAGAGGACTTTGTGGCAAATTAATCAAGATTTTTATAGAAAATCCACTCCTGTTACCGCTGGGTTTTTTCACCTGTGGACACGTTTGAAAGACCAAACATTTATTTCTTGTAATTAATGCAATGTGAAGAACATCATATTTTGAATGTTTGACTCCATATGTTTAGGTGAATAGCAGCCAGTTTGGAAAATCTGAACTCCCCAAAGATCAGAATTTGATGAACAATATTTTTGTTGTTCTCTCCTGTTAGCATGGTTACAGCCTTTTTGTGTACCTTCTGAGAATATTCAGTTCATTGTCAGCACTTTTAAAAACAGTACATGTAATTTTATAGTATCTTATCAAATTGATATGTAAATGGAAGTAAACTTCTACACAATTCGAGTAAATGAACAAAAGGTACTGTGTAATTCCTGTCTCAGGCTGTTACGTTCTGTCATGTTACCATGGTTACCTGATAAAAAGTAACATCATAACGGCCATAATCAGTAACAAGAAGGATGTTCAAGACAATTTCACTGATGAATCAAAAAGTTAATCTACTATATGCCAACCATTTCATTTAATATAAGTTATCATCACCATATTAAATAAATTTCAAAATAACATATGTAGTATATTGAACATGTTGAATGAAAAAATAGGTTATTTGCTTTTGATAACAGCAGAGAACATCGTGCAATTCTAGTATAGTAGATAGTAACAGAAAGGAAATTATTTTAGAGTTTTTCATTACCGAGGCAGATTTTTCATCTTGCAAATACAGTTTCAAAGGAACGTGTCTACTGTTCCAAGGTTTAACGATCAGATTATTTATACAATATTGAAAACATAACATTTATGAAGCCACGGTTAATTTTTATTGAATACATCGTATAATATCATTCCAATTTTCTCCCGTAATTTTCAAACACTACATATGTCGCGAATTTTCACAATATTTTTTATTTTACTTTATTAAACATAAACATAAACAACCAAAAAACAGATGACACTCAACGACTTCACAGGTAAACGGGAAAGCGGCAGGCGTCCTAATAAACGCCTATTGAACATTGAATATTGATGTGTACTATATATGACTTTGCCCCCATTTCATTCAAATCTCGCATATTCTCGCATGGATTTTATGATTAAACGCTTGACCCACTCAGAATTTTAGGTCGCGAACAAGCTTTCCCTGAACTACTCTGACCAATCTGAAATGATGTATTTTTCTTAAATTAGAAAATAAAGCATTTGTTTGTGAAAAAAATCCTTTTCTGTTACCAACTCTGTCCTGTTACCGTTGTCCCGTTACTCAAGATTCTTTCATGTTACCGAGATATCTGACTATATTTTAGTATATTTCTAAATTCCTTTTGTATTGCAAATGCTAAAATCAATAATTGGCATTTGGTAAACTATTGCGGGATATACTAGTAAACCACAAATAGTGTCTTAAACTTATCCCTTATTCCCATTATAAAGTTTTTAAAATTGATTTACTTTGGTAACAGGAAAGAACAATTATATACTAGTCCAGTGATAATGAACGCCATACTAATTTCCAAATTGTACACAAGAAACTAAAATTAAAATAATACAAGACTAACAAAGGCCAGAGGCTCCTGACTTGGGACAGGCGCAAAAATGCGGCGGGGTTAAACATGTTTGTGAGATCTGAACCCTCCCCCTATACCTCTAACCAATGTAGAAAAGTAAACGCATAACAATACGCACATTAAAATTCAGTTCAAGAGAAGTTTGGTACGTTGTACCTGTAGAAAACTTATTTCAAACGAGATAGCACATCCTCATTTTTACAGGAAAATTGTTAACCGTGCCCGAAAATTTAGAAATGATTCTTGTAAACTTATAGCTCCTTTAAATAAACTGACTCTAAAAGGTTACCAATTCAACACTGTAATAAGATCATTGAATATTGTTTTTATTGGTATAAATATTGATTTTGTTATCAGTAAATTAAAAGCAATCTAAATATTATTAGTATGTTATATACATATACACATTCATGGATCTACAATCTAGCTGTCGATACCTGTAACTAGCATTGCACAAGGTCATGTTTTTTCTCTATTTATGACGTCTTTACACTAAATCCATTGGATGTTGGATGTGTACGGATTGATAGTTAAGTCTTAGATGCATGATTTTTTTTTTATTAGTTGTTAGTGGCTTTGAACTAGCTGTCAGATAACTGCGACGCCGAGTACTCTCAGATCTGTTCATAGTGTCTTTTTGTTGTCGGGATGTACAAGTACCCGGCCACCTCCACTTGTATGTTTGTCCATCTGATGAGTTAATCCTTTTTCAACTGATTTTTATAGTTCGTTCTTATGTTGTACTGTTATATCACTGTCCCAGGTTAGGGGAGGGTTAGGATCTCGCTAACATGTTTAACCCCGCCACATTATTTATGTATATGCCTGTCCCAAGTCAGGAGCCTATAATTCAGTGGTTGTCGTTTGTTTATGTGTTACATATTTGTTTTTCGTTCATTTTTTTATTTTCTCGTTTGAATTGTTTTACATTGTTATATCGGGGCCTTTTATAGCTGACTATGCGGTATGGGCTTTGCTCATTGTTCAAAGTCGTACGGTGACCTATAGTTGTTAATGTCTGTGTCATTTTGGTCTCTAGTGGACAGTTGTCTCATTAGCAATCATACCACATCTTCTTTTTTATATTTCTATCTTCAATTTAAAAAAAAAAAGCAGTTGTGATATGGTTGCCAATGAGACTCAGAGATCCACCATTTAAAAAAAAATCATTTGAATGCATATATTATGGTTTTTGTTATTTTATTGGTTCGTTTTTATATAATAGTCTTTTAATATTGCAAAATTACACCCATAAGGGTCAAGCAATACAAACAAACACATATACATTTTAAATGGAATACAATGAAATACAATACGGTATAAGAGAACATATTTTAAAAGTTCTTTTATAAATTTATGTATAGAACACAATCATGAGCTGACATGGGTCTGACCCCCTCAGTTCTAAAGCGGACTGTTTAATGAAGACTCCAATATGACAAACAAGTTCAGGAATGGGGTTTAGAATATGTTTTAGTTTATCAAATTCATCAAGATGTTTATATATACATACAGAATGGTTTGGTTACCATGACCATGGGCTAGGATGAAAAATTTTGTCCTGCATTTTTTTTTTAGCTGTAATCTCTGTCCTGCCTTTTTATTTTTCACTCTGTTCGGTCCTGCCTTTTTTTTTTTAGTTTATCCTGACTTTTTTTTACCTAAATTATCGTCCTGACTTTTTTTTTGCAAGTGTCTCATCCTGCCTTTTTTTTTACTCAAAACTCCTGTCCTGCCTATTTTTTTCAAATTTCATCCTAACCCCCCCCCAATAAAAATCAAATAGTAGCTCCCTTACTTTATCATTATAAGCCTTGTATCTTTTTGAAGTTTCGCCTAAATATTACTAGCATATTACAAAATATTACCTTTGATGACTAGAACTTTAATATGTTTTTCTTTAAACTGAAAATTCAATGTTGTAGGATAACAAAACTTGCAGACAGTTTCAAACCACTTCTTACTATGTGAATTCGTTTTGTTTTATATCCTACATCGATCTTTTGATGTTGTCCTTAATTATTATAAAAAACGTTTTAAAATTCCGTTCATCGGTAATGAATGTGCAGATACAAGGCAAATAATTAAGACACATATGCACGAAATATCATGGAGTTCAATGAGCAGTTTAAATACTGCATGCATTTATATATATTTATATAAATATAAGTTAGCCATTTTTTAACCCCGCAACGTTCTGTATGTATGTGCCTGTCCAAAGTCAGGAACATGTAATTCAGTAATTATCGTTTGTTTATGTGATACATATTTGTTTTTCGTTCATCTTTTGTACATAAATTAGGACGTAATTTTTTCGTTTGAATTGTTTTACATTAGTCATTTCGGGCTCTTTGATAGCCGCGACTATGCGGTTTGGTCTTTGCTCATTGTTGAAGGCCGTGCGGTGACCTATAGTTGTTAATGTCTGTGTCAATTTGGTCTCTTGTGGAGAGTTGTCTTATTGGCAATCAAACCACAGCTTCTTTGTTTTATATTTGACAAGTGTTAGGGTCAGGTTATGAATACTAGTAGATCATATAGATTGATAGTCCAAATAATTATGACATCTGGCAAGGCTATTTTATTTTTTTTCTGGGACGCGTAGGAAGGCGTCCCAGAAAAAAAATAAAATAGCCTTGCCAGACGTCATAATTATTTGGACTAATAGATTGAAGCCCTGGTAGGGGTATAAGTTTGTCAGAAATGCACTGTTTTTTTTCTTCAAATTATTCGTATCGGAGTAACGATATATTATGTAGCTTTAGCGACAGTAGTTACTTGCTACTTAGTCCTTTTCGTGCATATACTTGCACATAAAATCATGCTTGTGATGAGGTTTCCGTAGCGGTTCATTTCTTTACGTGGTGAGGTTGCTAGCCTAAAGTATATATACATACGTTGAAGGAACGATGATTTTAAATCTGACTTTAATTTATCTGAAATATTACTTTTGCCAGATACATAATATATGTGCCTCTGCTTCTGGTGACGAAATATATATCTGGATGGAGGTACTTTGATATCATTTTATTATTATTAAACTTTTTATACCGTTTTTCTCTATTCTCTTAGTCTATTTATATTGACCATTATTCTCCATTCTTTATATTTTGTCATCCAATCATTCTCTATATTCTTTATTTTCTCCAGTATATTTCTCTAATCCCGGCTACCTTGGCATTGCACAAGGTCACAAAAATGTACATATTTGTCAGTTTTCGTTCATTTTTTGTACATAAATTAGGACGTTAGTTTTTTCGTTTGAATTGTTTTACATTTATTAATTTAGTCATTTCGGGCTTTTTATGATGAACTATGCGGTATGTGCTTTGCTCATTGTTGAAGACCGTACGGTGACCTATAATTGTTAATTTCTGTGTCATTCGGTCTCTTGTGGAGAGTTGTCTCACTATGTACATCTTGAAATACAACATGAATCCCAAATACATCATGGGTATCGCTATGGTTTTGTTACTTTTTGGAAAATGGATAGATGAAGAAACAGGAACATCGTCTCTCCAAGATCACTCTTCAAAAAGGTCTGTGTTTGCAACTGTTCTGCAGATACAAAGGTATGTACATCTTTACCTTAACACCACACAACATGGTAGTAAAAACACTGGAACATCGCTATCATACAAAATCCACCATCTCACATCTTAATTCGCATTCTACTGATAATATCAGGAATTGAACAAAACCCAGGCCCTGTTCAAAACGGCTGCGGAATATGTCGTAAATTAGTCAAAAGTGACAAAGCAATACAATGTGACGAATGTGATTTATGGATACATACACGTTGTACATCGGTTGACAACACAACGTACACTAAATTACAGAACACACATGATCAATGGTTCTGCCAAAACTGCATTGCACCATGCGGAATTTGCTCTGGCAACATACATAACTGTGACCCAGCAATCTAATGTGACCGATGTAAAACATGGATTCATAACTCCTGTGCAATAGTGTCAAATGATGAATATAAAAACATACAAGCAACAAATTGTACATGGATTTGTCCATTATGCGATGAAACAAACTTATCAACATCATACTCAAGTACTTCATCAGGCATAGAAATCAACAATATATTTGATATGTACTCAGAAACAACAAAGAGACACACACATGTAGTAGACACATTTATACCAACTAAGATCACAATGGTTTCCATCAACATCAATGGTTTAAGAGGAAAAAAACTTGAACTGCAAGAATATTTACAAACGGAAAACCCAGACATAGTAGCACTGCAAGAGACCAAAATCAATAACAGCATTGCAACCAATGAATTAATTCCAGACACATTGGGCTATGATATATACCGCAACGACAGAACAGGCAATGGGGGAGGCACAATGTTACTCGTCAAAACACACCTTGACTCAGCACCTGTGAATATCCTCGAAAATGGATCAGAATCTATTTGGAGCAAAATAGTATTGCAAGGAAAACAGCATTACATAGGAAGCTGGTATATACCACCTGATGCCCCTTTGGATCAAATACAACTTCTTAAGGACCAAATGGATAAAATCAAGAAACTAGGAAAAGCAAACAAACAACCATGCATTCACATCTTGGGTGATTTTAACTACCGTAAAATAAATTGGCGGACAAAGCTAAATAAAGATACCAACACATATGCCTTAATGGTAGTGACGGCCAAGCATTGATAGACATACTAAATGAAGCTAGTTCTGAACAACTCATCCTATTTCCAACCAGGGAAAGTAATACACTAGACCTTTTAATAACAACATTACCAGGGCAGTTCACAGACATCCACTCACCTGATCGGTTGAGCGACCACGACATTGTCATGGGTACTCTGCGATGCACAATACCAAGAAAAATAAGACCAGAAAGGACCTCCTACCAATACTCGAAAGGAAATTACAATCAGATGAGAGATGACTCAAGGGACTTTACCAGAGACAAATACTTCAACGGCCATCAAAATAACAGAAATGTGGAAGAAAACTGGATCATGATAAATGAATTCATACTAGGAACCACCAAAATAAATGTACCAACTAAAATATTAAAAGGAAAACAGTCAATACCATGGATAAATAAAAACATCAAGACCATGATAAAACGAAAGAACAGAACACATGCCAACTATAAAAGAAACAACAGCATGAGAATAAAACGAAAATGGCAAGAATTAAGACGCAATATTAACAAAGAAATTGAATTAGCCCACAACAACTATGTCAACAACTTAATAGGCGATATAAAACAAGACTCTAAACCCTTTTGGAAATATATCAACAACCAGAAAGCAGACAAACAGGGAATACCACCACTTAAGACTCATGATAATAAGACCGCCGATACAGACCAACAAAAAGCTGAGGCATTGAACACTCAGTTTACAAGTGTATATACAGAGACAAAATATGAATCTGTTCCATACCAAACTCCTCCTGTAGACAAAATGATAAACATCATAGTAACAACAAAGGGTGTAGAAAAAATACTAAAAAATATTAATGCATCAAAAGCGATGGGCCCTGATGGTATACATCCAAGAGTACTTAAAGAACTGGCACCTAACATATCAGAGGTAATGGCTCACTTTTTCCAGCAATCCATCAACAGAGGAACCATCCCAGACGAATGGAAAAATGCTAATATATGCCCACTATTCAAAAAGAACGACAGAACCATCCCAAGCAATTACCGACCAGTTTCCCTAACATGTATCACTTGTAAATTACTAGAACACATCATTTGCTCAAACCTAATGCAGCACTTTGAAAAACACAACATCCTAAATAGCCGACAACATGCATTTAGAAGAATACACAGCTGTGAAACCCAACTTATCAACGTTATACATGACTGGGCAACTGCTATTGATAAAAGGAAACAAACAGATATATTTATTTTGGATTTTGAAAAAGCTTTTGACACCGTACCGCACGAGCTCTTAAAAAGTAAACTTCACAAATATGGCGTGCCCAAAAACATCTTAAATTGGATTGACGCTTTTCTATCTAAAAGATCTCAGTGTGTGATAGTAAACGGAGTTAAATCGGAAACATCATCAGTCCTATCAGGAGTTCCTCAAGGAACGGTTCTTGGTCCAATCCTATTTCTGGTCCATATCAACGACATAGCAGATAACGTAACATCAGAAATTAGGCTGTTTGCAGACGACTGTGTAAGCTACAGAGAAATTAATACTGAAGATGACTGTGCTGAACTACAGAAGGATATTGATACCCTAGGTAACTGGGCGACAGATTGGGGAATGAGATTTCAACCAGTTAAATGCAACATGATGACATTGAGTCGCAAGAAGAAAACAACATCATTTAAATACACCTTGAAAAATACGGAACTCCAATTTCTAACATCAATAAAATATCTAGGAGTTAACATCACGAATGATCTACACTGGGGTAAGCACATAGAGGAGATATGCAATAAATCTTACAGGACATTAGGTTTACTAAAAAGACATCTATCCGCATGTCCACTTGAAGTTAAACTCCAGGCCTATAAAGGACTGATACGACCTGTCCTAGAATATGCAAGCACTGCCTGTGACCCACATCAACTATATCTCCTCCAGGACCAACTGGAAAATGTACAGAAAAGAGCGGCTAGGTTTATAACATCAAACTACACTGATTACGAACCAGGAAGTATGACAGCGATTTTAGATCAGCTACAATTACCCTCACTGAAAGTCTGTGACCGTCGTACACAAAACAGATTAATTCTTTTCTGCAAGAATATACATGGTCAAGCAAACTTACCATCTGACCAACTGAAAAAACCATCCCGTACAACCAAGAACATGCACAGTCAACATTTCCTCCGACTTCAAACAAAAACAGACACGTTAAAATACAGTTTTATCCCAAATACCATTACAGACTGGAACCTACTACCACCGGATATCTTCACCAAAATTCAGACAGCAGAAGAACCAGCTAAAACCTTTAGTGAAATTGTAAGGGGGGTCCAACTTAAGTAAATTACTTGACGCACGCGCGGTGTATTAATATCCTTGGATGTTTCACCGTAAACCTATCAAGATCAAGATCAAGATCAAGATACGCTATATTTTTTATTCCTTACTCCCGCACTTTTTCTCCAATACTCTCTATTCTTTGAATCAATCCAGATTCTTTCTCCAATTTGAAGACGTATTGTAATGTATGTTTTAAGATCTTTAAAAGTGATGTGTTGAGAGTATTTCAATTCCGGAAAATTTTATAAAGCTTAACCCGTTACGTTTTTGTATACTACAGCTGTTTCTTGAGGTTATCTCCCTTCTTTGGCGGTAGATTTTCAAGTTTTTTCCTGAACACGGTAATTATGATTGATAATGTCTGGTATATTGTAAAGTGGTAAAGTTTATTAAAGATGGAACCAGCAGTTTGATTTATCATTAACCGTCAAGTCCGAATTAAACAAAGATACGAAACTGGACCCGTAAATTTTTATAATTTCTAATAATTTCTATGTCTGATAAATTTATGCACCTACTTCTAATTCTGGAATTCTAGTCAAATCGGCACCTGGTTAACGGTTCCGCAGCTACTAGACTCCGTCTCGGGCTGATATGGGGGTCTCAGGATGATAACCAGGCTGATATGGAAAAGGCCATGTATTAATCTCTATTTAAAAAACAGTGTAAGACCACATATAGACTAAATACTTTTTCAATTAGAGTAGTGGATCAGTGGAATAACCTGTCAGATTTAACGGTGACGGCAAAGACTGAATAATTTTAAGTCTGCATTAAATGGCGAAAATTGGAACCTATATAAATTCATATGTTCGTGTTAAGTGTTTCAGCTGCGCACACCTAAATAAGTATTTTTTGATAAGTTTAATATATGAGCTGCGTCGGATAGAAATCGACCTTATGCAAGTGCATGTACACATATACATATCTAGCCTCACCGAACACAATTACGAACGATTTTTGAACTTGTGATTAATATTTTTTTATGTAGACTACTTTTCTTGAATTGTTTATACCATAGAATTTAAGATGAATGAAGGCTTTCCATTTTGCATCATATCCCACATAAATTTTTATTCACGTTAGGATACTTTAGAAAGATTTGCGTGACCTCGTTTTACGGGTCAAGAGAGCCACATATGGACGCAATTCCGAACAGCACTATATTGATATATCTTGCAGAAGAAATCAATGACAACAGTCTAGATTGATAAAGCATACATTAATCTTTATCTCAAACACATTTTCATAGGAAAATAAGATGCACAAGTTTGTTTTTTACTTCAATTACTTCAGCAGTGGTTGCAGACGAAATGGCGGTTATGTGTAAAGGAAAGATTTCTGATTTTTTTTGTTTTTGTTTAAGTTCCTCCTTTAAAGGAGCACTAAATTCAAGTTTATCCATTTTGGTGGTGTACTTATCATTCATCTATGATTTTTTTTTATATAGGTCAACATTTGTTTCGGAGTTTTCTGGACTTTTCAATAAAATTAACATATTTTCTTTTGACCATAACTAGGGTCACAAGATGCTAAAAAACATCAATTGTGGGGTTATTTGGGCAAGATAAAAGGCATCACGCACATGAACAGAATCAGGAGATATTTTTCTTTCTATATATTAACAAACGAAGACAATATGCACTTACCTTATGTTTTTTTTTTATATAACTTGCAGGCCAGATTGCCGTTCTTATAATATTTTCAGAATGATTTTGTCATCGTGATCAACATTCACCAAGTGCACATAAATTGTATTATCATGAAAACAAGGGATTTTTAATAGGGTTTTTATTTATAAAACATTTTTTGATAAATATAAACAAATATGATCTCAGAGGGCAAACATTGGAAATCGTTCGTAATTGTGTCCAGTCGTAATTGCGTCCTGTGGGGCTAAGGCTTTGATCGATTTTGGAATAACTAAGATATAAAAGCTGCATTTTGGTCCGTTTCAAACAGGCCTCTACAATAACTTTTTTTTCAACTTTACTTGTCCAGTAGGACAAGTACAAACCAAAACTTACTTGTCCGAATGAAATTGTAACTTGTCCAAAAAAAATCTTAATAATAACCTTTTTTGCATTTCAAGTTGACTCAAGGAACAAAATGAATTAAAAAAAATTGAACAGCATTTGATTTATATCCTTTGAAATACTTTTAAAAGGTATGAGCCATGAACAACTGAATTTAGTTGTGTCACAGGACTTAGGTTCTAGTTTTTATCAATGCTAAAGTCTCATCATACTTTGCATCTGATTGGCCTCTAAATGTACACTAATTGGATTTTTATCCTATTTTTTTTTTAAAGTTGAAAAAAGTTTATTCAAATGCAATCAATAAAAAGAATATGATTGTCAATGAGACAAAAGACCAAATGACACAGAAATTAACAACTATAGGTCACACTCACTGCATTGCAAGTATTGTTTTTTCTACATAAAGATCAAACATGATTTGATGATTTTTATGGTAAATAATTTCCTCATTCTTATTTAAAACGGTATGGACATTGGTATTAATTATTATAAAGCAACAAAATAAGGTAGGAAAAGAGGTTCTGATTTGTCTTGGTCCAGAAATGTCTACTGCCTTGCCAAACTGTCTATTAATCATGTCTATGAAAAATGTCGCCTACGGTGCCCAAACTGTCTATTAAACTTGGAGCTGAATCATTTCCGAGCTGGTGACGAACTGTCTTTTAAAGTTACCTTATCTAAAAAGCGCATGGTTGAATGGGATCGGTAAGACTGGTTTCCGAGAAAAGTGTGCTTTTTACCTCTTAAAAGTACTTGACAAACAACCAGTTTTAAATTATCGATTGCAAGTCTGAGGGGTCTTGAGAAATAAAAAGTTTCTAGTTTCAGTTTAAAAAGGAAAGATGTCAAACAAATCTTCTTTTCTTGTTTTTTTGTTAAAAATAATTATACTTTGTTCATCAAAGTTGGATTAAGATTTATTTTCTGCAGAATGATTCTACTTGTCCCATCGGACAAGCTTGGAATAGCTTTTACTTGTCCGACCTTTTTTACCTCTGGTACCGGACAATCGGACAAGCGTTATTGTCGAGGCCTGTAAAAGGGTTGTCTTCTTATGAAAACCTACTTTTGAAACATTTACAGACTTTCCGTAGAAATTATTTTAACCCAAAATAGGTTAACAGAGGTATTGATTTTCGTTTGCATAAGGTCGATTTCTATCCGTCGCAGCTCATATTATATAAATATATTATAATGAGATGAGAGATCATATACGACAATCCAAGATGAGGGGTCAGTAGAAGCCTATGGCTTATACAACGACCCGAAGATCAAGATAAAGGTATATATATATGTTGTGTACAAGATGTAAGTTTGTACAAATTATAATTTGTACATGGTTTTTGTACAAGTTATAAGTCATGTAAGTTTTTTGACACACAATTTTTTAATAATCTGTGTACAAGATGTAAGTTTGTACAAATTATAATTTATATACTTCAACCTAACATTTCGTGCTATTCTCCTTGTCCTCACAATGGAAATGAGGATACCTGAATGGTTTAAATTCTAATTTCAATTTTTCTCCTGATACGATGACACCATATATCCATAAAAAGTCTTTTTGTGGTCTAATAATGTTTTGGTAATAATTCTCACTATTAGATTGTATCATATACATGTAGTTGTGAAAATATGACAAAAATATGCGAAACAAATGCCTTCTGTGAGTTAGGGAAGGTAGTTTAAGTAGTTAAAGTTAAAGCTAAAGATGGAACAAGAAAAGGATCTTAGAATTATTTTTTAAAATGATCTTAAATATTCACAACATATATATATATCAAGTAAAATAAATAAAGCCAATAGTATACTTGGGCTGATTAACCGAACTTTTAACTTTAAAGATTAATATGCATTTTTAAGACTATACCATGTATACCATGTATATGTTGCATTGGTACGACTGCACATGAAATATGGAAACACAATATGGTATCCACATTTAAAGAAAGATATTAATGCTGTAGAAAAAGTGCAGATGAGAGCAACTTAATTAATTCCTGATATACAACATTTAAGCTATGAAGACAGATTAAAAGTACTTAAACTACCTTCTCTTACTCACAGAAGGCGAAGAGGGCATATGATACAAGCTTTTGAAATATTAAAAGGAATAGAAGATTTATCTTATGAAAGATTTTTTTCTGTGGTCAGTACAAATACCCGTGGGCATAATTGGAAATTAGCAAAACCTAGATGTAACACTTCTTTTCGATTAAGACATTTCTAGCAACCATGACCATGATGACAACGTATACATGGTATATAATGATTGGAATAACCTATCAGTTGAAGTTATTTCATCAAAAACTGTGGAAGCTTTAAATTTTAAAATTAGTATAGACCGTCATTGGGAGTCATGTATCAGTTAAGAGATTGGTGAGGATACAAATAGTTTTCTATATAACTTTTTAATTGTGTGAAATATTGCACCAAATCATGAAAGATTGATGATTGTATCAGTTTTGAAAGTGTATGAGCCCCACAACAATCTTACAGATCTTACAAATTTTGGGCACAGGAGTTTGAAATCCTATCAATAACGGGGTAAAAATATACCCAAGTCGACTTTCACAGTAGAGACAAATTTCTAGAATTCTGCCTGGTAAAATTAAAATCTATCTACACATGCTACAGGTTGATGAAAACCAAGGTCAAATGTTCCAAAATCATTTTCTTATTCATTTTATATAAATGTCAAAACCAAATAAAGTCTGAAGTTACCGTATTCATTAATGTTATTGACATTCTGTTAATGAATTCGATAACTATTACCGAATTCAGAGATTTCCAGAACTGATTTGTCCTGAAACTTGGTTTTAAGTGGTGTTATTCAACTTTAAACAATATTAAAGTAAACATTTTTTAAGATAAGTCGTATTTATTCAATAAAAGTGCAATTTATAATAACTTCTGGAAATCTATTGGTATGTCTTGTATGCAAATTCCTGGTAGAAATCAATTATTCAAAAGTAGCTCTATATAGACAACTTAAAAAAACTAAAAGTATTAAAAGTATTGTACATTTTTTTTGTACATGTTGTACAAATGTTGTAAGAATAGATTCTTTAAAACACCTGAAATGACAAAAAGTTAATGCCAGAGACATATATATTACACCTAGAAATCATTAATTCACATACAATCCTAAAAAAAACCAATTCAATGCAAGCACAACAAATAATGAACCCAATAAGTAATTTGATTTTAAACTTTGAGATACCCTGTCTCAGGTAACAGTAGTATTATATGGATTATCCTTGACTGACATGGACAATAGGCATGAAACACGACATGAATAGATACATGTCTCTACATAACTTTAGGTGATTTAAAGGTTGTTTACAACTAAGTGGACAGTATCAAATGTAATTAAGATGTCAGTTTATTTTTACGCAAACAACAGCCGAACAGAAATGAAAAAAAGTGCAAGCCTTACATTTGTTATCGTTTCACCTGGTCTGAGAAAACACTATTTTTGAACAGTTCTAAATAACACCTGCATAATTTTTTTATTTTTTTACAGAAAGATAGCAATGGCATCTGATGAAGATTTAGCATCTAGATTACATACATGGGCTTTACAGGAGATGCACTTCCACCCCCAGGGTAGACATGTTAATACACCTTTACCCAATGCCAGCCAGTTCAAGCAGTAAGACAATGTATACATTTTGCTATTTAGCACTTTCAATTTCTACATCTAGTAAAAAGGAGAAAACAATGTGTCTCAGGAAATACCATGCAACAACAATATTTTTTTATAGGATTGGAATTCGCTTTTTAATGCTGTTAACATACTACTGATTAAAGAAAAAAGAGTTGACAACTCATGAAAGTGTCTGTAATAACACATGCATGTTATTTTTCTCTGATAATTTGTTTAAGTTACACCTTTGACTTGTAAAAGATAGACAAAAGATACTAAACATGCTAAAGGTACATGTAGATACAAACTCATCATGCTCGTATTGAAAAAAGTATAAGACCAAAAGACAAACAACAGTCATGACAGTATACTGAACACAACATAGAAAACTTATTAAATAAAGACTGAGCAACGCAAACCACGCCAAAAACTAGGGGTGAAACACTGATGAAAGGTGTATGCTATTTAGAGATGGTCTTTAACTTAAGGAGGTAAATTATTCTGGCATGTATAATGGATATCATGAAAAAATATTTAGCTTTTTGTCTTTGATACATGTAAATAGTTTTAAAATCATTTGGCAAAACAATTAAAGTGCTCTTTTTAACATGTCAAAATTAAACATCTAGACAATTTTTAAACAGGTATTATTATCAATACTTATTTATTCATTTCTTTCAGAATTTTCCGAGGTCCTACAGCAGATTTTTGGAAGTTTGTTTTATCAAGAGTTAGATCTGCACAGTATGTATAGATGTGAAAAGATTTGGTATGAATGCCAATGAGACATCTCTCCATCTAACAGTCAGAGCTCAGACATAAACAAGTTTTTGAGAAGTCAAAACATGTATTTCTTATAAATATGTGTTTTCAATTTTAGAAATTATCTAAGTCAGAAAATGATAGACTTGTTTAGGTCTATTTATGTTGATGTGAAAAAACTTAATTTTACTTGGTGGCCAAAGTACACCACCTATGACAGCAAAAACCTGTCTGAGAGTTCACAAGGACTTGAGCTATCTATATTTAATTAACTTATTGAACATCCTTACTAAACACATATGTTTTACCTCATTAAGTGTGTTTCCTGGTGGTTGCATTGTACATGTTGTAAGGTTGATTAACATTATCTCCAATTTTTTTGACTCTCATTCATATTTTTCTTTAGAAGACAAAGCATTGCCTTTTAATGTGGTCATTATTTGATTTAGATGCATGACCTGTTTATAAATATGCGTGGGTCTTGAAGTTAACCCATTTTGATAACTTGTCGACTTGTAAGAGTTGATGTTTGCATCTTTTTGATTCAGGTAAATTATTTCTTGCTGAACAATATTTGACTTGTTAAAGTCATATTTTGTCATGCATTAAAGGGAAACAAACCCTTAAACTTACAAATTTAGACCTCTATGAGTCAAAAACAGATTCAGACTTATTTATGTCTGAGCTCTGACTGTCTTAGTCACAATATGTAAAAAAATAACCATTTTAGGTCAAAATACAGCCTTCAACATAGAGCCTTGGCTCACACTGATTAGCAAGCTATAAAGGGCCCAGTAAAGCAATTCAAATTATTTCATGGAAAGAATATATCCAAGAAAATTCAAACCCCCACGAAAATTTAACCTTCATATACTATCACTTCCATTTAATGGAAACCCCGAAATAAATCCCCACTGACTCTTATATTATTACAAAACCATGAAATTTTGACCCCACAGAAATTAATGTTTCTACAGAATATAAAAATCAAGAAACAAAAATCACTTATGAACTACATCAACAAACTACAACCACTGAACAGCAGGTTCCTTCTATAAAGTAACTTTGTCAAGAAGAATATCATATGATATCAAGATGAAAAATTTATCCAATAAGGCATGACAAGGTCAATGACAATCAATAAATAAGCTAATAATATCTACACTTGTAAACTCAGACTTTATCTTAGGCTTATATTCTCTGGCTGGATTGGCTCATGATGTCATCGCATTCTCACTCTTTTCGACGTATAAAACATGTTGCAGACAAATACATGTACATGAGCTACAGATAGAAAAATTATTACACATAAAAATCAAAGACAAATAAAAGAAATTAGCAATAATCACAACAAACTCAAGGTGAAGTGGGAATGTTTCCAGAAGTGCATTAGAGATTGCCAAGTAGGACTGTTTGACCTTGATAAACAGGTTACTTAAAATTTTAAAATCAATCAATATTTATTATTTAGTTATTAGCATGAATATTATGACAAGAAAGTTATATTTTTTTTTCAATCTGAAATAATTACTGTTTTTATGAAAAAAATTAATTTGATATAATATTGATTTGTAATGGGTAAGGACCTTTCTTCTGATGATTTTAAGGGGGAAAAACATCCATGTATGTCAAAGCCGTTATATTCGCATCATTTGTTTTACCAGTAAAACATTTTATTTTCAGCATTTCTGATTAAGTCACATCCAGAAGAAAGATAAGGACACAACAAATTTATAAAGTATTTACCTTACTACATATAAATTTGATATGATTACATTTAATTGACTTAATTTCTGATTTACAGGACAGTAAAGAAAGTTAAAGGAAATTTGGGATTGTATCCTTTATTTACCAGTACAAGTGCTATTAGCATGATTAGGACTTTTAAAAATGCTTGTTGTTTCAAATTTTTAAATGCAAATGTGTTTGCCAATAAGCATTTAATAGATTGACTTTTGCTGAAGTTGATATGGCATTTTGAATTGTGTCCATGTATACTAAATCTAACTTATATCAATTCAGTTCAAGCTGAAAATATCAGTTTGCATTTCGCACATGTGGCCATTGAAAACGGAAAATGATGGTGATTATGAGAAACTGCTCTCCAATCAGAAGCCCTTTCATATATGATATCAAAGGGTTGTACAGACTGAGAGATATATTTTCCAATGAGTCACTAATATATATACTATGAAAAATTACTACCAATAATTTTATACGATTAACAAAAATGATTTGTGTTTGCACAGTTGATAGCTGAGTATGTATCCTGAAAATGGAAAAGAAATTTACACGAAACACCTAGTTTGGACTCTACATAAATATGAAAAAAGGAAGATATTAGGGAAACATCATTGAGACATCAATCCAGCATTACCATTGATCAATAAAAGAACTGTTACAAGTTGCACTATAAAATATAAAAGTAAATTACCACATGGCAAGGAAAAAAATTGTATTTGTGCGCTTGTTCCTAAATGGTTTCAGACTACAGATAATTAAACTTTGAAAATTATCAAGTGTAAACAAAACATGCTTAAAATCTGCAAATTGTTCTAAAAGTTCTAAAATAGACTAGTAAAAATAGAATTACAAATTATATTCCTTAATTATATGAAGAAAAAGACATGCAGATAAGTCATATAAAGTCAAATACAAAACTGGTAATAAATTTGATGAAGAAAAAGAGAAGCTTCTGGAACAGAGAAACAAGTTAACAGGGGAGGTAACTTCATTGTTTACTGACATTAACCATCTGGAAAATGACTTCAAAAGACTGGAACAAGAAGTAGTTGATGCAGGTAAGTGTAGGACTAAAAAAATAAAGGAAATTCTTTAAAAAAAAAAGAAGAAAAATATACTGTTAAAATTATAGATATATGTCACACAATCATTATTTGGATATAAAGGAATTCAAAATTCCATGCATTCATAAGACAAATCAGTTTTAGGTAAAACATGAAAAAATTAAATGAAATGAAGAATATTTTTGTAAAAGACACATTTAAAAAGATAGTTGAAAGCTTGAAATAAGATATACCGTCATGTTTTAATGGTAGCTTTATATGAGTGTCACTATTAGTTTTAAGTGAGAACATTGTCATTGAATTCAATTGATTAGAAACTTTAATGTTGATATTTATAGCAATCATGTTGGCTTGATTAGTTTCCCTTCTCTGATAAGAATAAAACTTATACGGAGAAGGGGAAGAAGCCTTTTGATTTTTTGGGTCAATTTGATAACAGTCAAGATCACTGTTACTAAATAATGATATATTTTGTTTGTATAAGCTCTTTATCACAATAAATATCTTTTCAGAGACCAGATACCAGACATCTTGTAATGAAATCAGTGTCTTGAGACGTCAGAGAGCTTTAGTACAGACTTACTCATTACAAACAAATGATACAGCTAAACATTATGAAGAATATACCAAGAAAATAACAATACAGGCTGATAAACTTATGAATAAGGCAAAGTATGTATGAAAGCCTGGTTTATCATATTCATTCACACACAGAAATTTTCATATACTGGGGATTCATTATTATTAGTTGGATACCAATTTTCATGGATTTCTTTATCTAGAATTTAAATCTTCAACATTTCAAATTTTCCATAGGCTTGTATGTACACAGGCAAAAGTGCCACACATGATATACTCACGAAGGCCAATACATGTGTGAATCATGCGTAAATCATGCGATATATGACGATATATGAAATATATGTAAATCGCATGTAAATTGCATGCGTGTATCGCATACTTTTGCACACACATGATTTATGCATGAAGACTTTGGCAAAACCACGGAATCAAATATCCATAAACATACAATATTTCTTCAAAAACAAATTGGAATCCTCAAAAATAAAAGAATCTAAAGTAGTATGTCAGACAGCCTATAAGAATAGCTGGTCCTAAAAACAACATAATTAATTAGATTTTTAATTGAAGTTTCATGATAAATTCTATCAGACATGTAAGATTCTCTAATTAATGCATTTTCTAGAGAAAATTTGATGCCTCAAAGCAAATATATTCAGGTCACTATGATCTCTAACATGTTTTCCCCCGAAATGAGCTCAGGTCAACTGGGGCAGCTCGTTCTTTAAAAAAGTGGTCTATTGGTAAGACACCTATCTGGAATTTGCCTGACATGTCAAATGATGAGACATAATTTGAACCTATCCTTATTTATCACAAATTTTTTTGTAAACATTAATATTGTCAGCTTGTAATGAATCTATTTTTTTTTATGATACAGGAAAGGATCAGAATATTACAGTAGGAAGAGAAGTTCTACAGATGATGACCATTATAGTTCTTCTCTTGAGACTAGACAGGGGGTAAATTATTTATTTATAAGAATTATTTCTATATCATAATTTATCGGCATACACTTGATGTTGTGATTTGTCATAAACTCAGTTTTTCTCAAGGTCAGACAGACATGAGGCAATGTCAAGTAATAAATGGTTTGATGCAGAAATATGTCATCAGTTATTATACCAAATGACTAGTGTATATTGTATTATTCATAATTTTATTAAAAAAGACTGCTAAAATAGTGACTGGACCAGTAATGCATGAACGATTAGTCATTCATGGACCTAAAGACCAATGAGGTCCCAAAAAATACTTTGAAAAAAACTCTGGTAAACTTACTAAACAGTATTTTTAACAACTTATGGTATAGTAATTTTGGTTCACTATGGTTGCCTGATTTCCTGCTGAAATCAATGGTTTTCTCTAGGCACTCCAGCTTCATCCAACAATAAAACTGACCATGATAAAAAAACATGTAGGGCTGAAAATGAAAAAAGGGGGGGGAGGGGGCTATTCACAACAGCATGGTCATGATGGTGTATTGCATAAAAGCAAAAAAAATGAATAAAAATTCAAATCATATAAGGCCTAAATTAAAATATTGTTTGTTTGCCCTTTTCCGACCCTATGTTTTGAAACAGGGTAGGTAGGTAGGTAAAAATATTTTATTTTTTTCCCCAAAAAAATAACTTGGCTCGGTATATTATTTGTCATGGGTAGGCAGGTAGGTAAAATATTTTATTTTATAGATACAAAATCTGCATAATGTCATTTTTTTGTCCGTTTTGTTTTTGCAAATAAGTTTTCCGCTGGGACTATTAGTTTTGAAAAAAAATATATAAGAGATAACTTTGTACTGGTAAGATAATGTCCGGGCAGACATATATTACTAGTAGAAAAAGTCCCTAGAGTGTTACAAATTTCGTGTGTGCCTTTTTTCCCAATAAAAATGCTATAAGACTTAAAACTCAATTGTCACGTATTTTGCATCACATTTATGAATGATCTGTATGGAAAACTTGGCGATTTTACTGCCAGATATTCTCCACTTTACAGGGTTTTGTCACTTTTGGTTCATGTCAGATATAAATAATTTAGCGGCATCGTTAACATAATCATTCTGATATGCGGATCACAAAAGGCCATCCCTAGATAGAATACAACATCCGTTTACAAATTAGTTTGTACACACGTTAATACTTTTGTATCAAACAAACTTTTTTGTAAATGAACCCAAGGTACAGAGTAACGTACTTCATATCATGATTTCAGAAAGCGTTCAACATCGATTTCAAACAAATGCTTTGAAACTTCAAATGGAAGTGTTCATGTCAAACGCTCAGGTGATACCAAACGGACTGGACCTTATACGTAAAGATAAAACCCGAGGATTCCGGTAAAAAAAGTTTTGAGCGGGAAATACAAATATAAGATTTTTGGTAGGAACGAAAATATAAAATAAAATAAAATCTTGCTGGTAAATGCAAATAAAAGATTTTCAGGCGGAACGAATTGATAGGGTCGGTTGGTAAAGGGCAAACAAACAATAATTTAATTTAAGCCTAACCAATTCTAAGTTCTTTGACAACAGTTATTCTGTGTCAGAATCCTATTATGTGTCAAATATTTAATTACAATCTGTATCAAGTGCTAATATTGTGTCCAATTGTGTTTTTGCCTCAACGGTTCAGAGTTTGACCTCTGCTGTTGTATCCAGCTGTGCTCAGCGAAGCAATTTATTGAGAACTAGTTTCAACTTAACAAGTCAATGTAGCATATTTTGTTTTACTTGCTGAAAAGTCAATTGATGCGAAATCCTAGATGTCAAAACTTCGAAACTAAAGCATATTTATCAATTATTCATTAAAATGAAAGAGTAACATCATGAACGTTCCTTACTAAACATACTTTTTTTGGATTTCAAAACACATCCTCATTTCCCAAACTTTGAAGTCATTATTTTCAGGAGTTTGAACTGTATTTTTTTGTTAATTATATTTCATTTCTCACTGTATTACAGAAACAAGTTAGAGAGACATGTGAAGCTATTGGATCTTTTCTACAGAAAATGTTACAAGGAGAGTTTGGCACAGATAAATCTGTGTTGTAAGTTGAAATAAATGTTATAGGATAAATCAAATATAGAATATAGAAAATGAGATCTGGTATGATTGCAAATGAGACAATTATCCATGTATATCAGAAACCAAATGAAGTAGATGTTAGCAGCTTTAGGTCACAGATTATCCTTCAACAATAGTCTGTTCTGTCCTTACCCTTAAACAAAATCCAATATTATTAATAAGAGTTTTTGTGGGTTAATAATATGGTTAACCAGCCTGTAAATTGGTCTTTCTGTCTGTCCATGTGCCTTGTAATCACAACTCTTAATGAACTGTTTGGATATCGAAACTTAGCAGTTGTGTACACCTGAGGATGTTTTAAATAAATAAACCCTGTTTAAACATGTTATATTCGTAAATCTATTGGAAATGCAAGTAGTCCACTCACACTTTAGCTAAAGCTAACCTTTTTATACAACCGCAAAAATTTTAATTTTTCGTCGTATATTGCTATCACGTTGGCTGCGTCGTCGTCGTCCGAATACTTTTAGTTTTCGCACTCTGAATAGTGAATAGAAATCGATGAAATTTTGACACAATGTTTACGACCACAAAAAGAAGGTTGGGATTGATTTTGGGAGTTTTGGTCCCAACATTTTTGGAATTAGGGGCCAAAAAGGGCCCAAATAAGCATTTTCTTGGTTTTCGCACTATAACTTTAGTTTAAGTGAATAGAAATCTATGAAATTTTGACACAAGGTTTATGACCACAAAAGGAAGGTTGGGATTGATTATGGGAATTTTGGTTCCAACAGTTTAGGAATTGGGGGCCAAAAAAGGGCCCAAATAAGCATTATTCTTGGTTTTCGCACAATAACTTTAGTATAAGTAAATAGAAATCAGTGAAATCTAAACACAAGGTTTATGACCACAAAAGGAAGGTTGGGATTGATTTTGGGAGTTGAGGTTCCAACAGTTTAGGAATTAGGGGCCAAAAAGGGGCCTAAATAAGCATTATTCTTGATTTTCGCACCATAACTTAACATGCTTAAGTATAAGTAAATAGAAATCTATGAAATTTATAAAATCTATGAAATTTATAAACAAAAGGTTTATGACCATAAAAGGAAGGTTGGGTTTGATTTTTGGAGTTTTGGTCCTAACAGTTTAGGAATAAGGGGCCCAAAGGGTCCAAAATTGAACTTTGTTTGATTTCATCAAAAATTGAATAATTGGGGTTCTTTGATATGCTGAATCTAACTGTGTATGTAGATTCTTAATTTTTGGTCCCGTTTTCAAATTGGTCTACATTAAGGTCCAAAGGGTCCAAAATTAAACTTAGTTTGATTTTAACAAAAATTGAATCCTTGGGGTTCTTTAATATGTTGAATCTAAAAATGTACTTAGATTTTTTATTATTGGCCCAGTTTTCAAGTTGGTCCAAATCGGGGTCCAAAATTAAACTTTGTTTGATTTCATCAAAAATTGAATAAATGGGGTTCTTTGATATGCCAAATCTAACTGTGTATGTAGATTCTTAATTTTTGGTCCCGTTTTCAAATTGGTCTACATTAAAGTTCAAAGGGTCCAAAATTAAACTAAGTTTAAAAATTTGATTTTAACAAAAATTGAATTCTTGGGCTTTTTTGGTATGCTGAATCTAAACATGTACTTAGATTTTTGATTATGGGCCCAGTTTTCAAGTTGGTTCAAATCAGGATCCAAAATTATTACATTAAGTATTGTGCAATAGCAAGAAATTTTTAATTGCACAGTATTCAGCAATAGCAAGAAATCTTCAATTGCACAGTATTGTGCAATAGCAAGAAATTTTCAATTGCACAGTATATTGCGCAATAGCAAGAAATCTTCAATTGCACAGTATTGTGCAATAGCAAATATTTTCAATTGCACAGTATTGTGCAAAAGCAAGAAATATCTAATTGCACAATATTGTGCAATAGCAAGATATTTTCAATTGGAGTTATCTTTCTTTGTCCAGAATAGTAGTTGAATCAACTTAAATCATTGTTTTATACAATATACAATGTATATTCACTTTTACAACCAACTGATAAATTAAAACAATCTGTACCATTTAGTGATAACAAGCACTTTATTTTACATTTTAATATTTTATGATGTATTTAAATGAGTAGTTATTATTGCAAACTCCATTAGAAATTTAAATTGAGATCAGTTTTGGAAAAAGGGAAAGGGGGATGTGAAAAAAAAATGGGGGGGGGGGGGGGGGGTAAATTTTTCTCATCTCAGATTTCATAAATAAAAAGAAAATTTCTTCAAACATTTTTTTGAGAGGATTAATATTCAACAGCATAGTGAATTGCTCAAAGGCAAAAAAAAAATTTAAGTTCATTAGACCACATTCATTCTGTGTCAGAAACCTATGCTGTGTCAACTATTTAATCACAATCCAAATTTAGAGCTGAATCCAGCTTGAATGTTGTGTCAATACTTGCCCCAACCATTCAAGGTTCAACCTCTGCAGTCGTATAAAGCTGCACCCTGCAGAGCATCTGGTTGATATTTTCAGTAGCCAGTATTTTAACTACAAAAATTATGTTTTATCTTCAGGGGATAACTGTCTTCTATACTATTGCATTGTAAATATTTCAGTCAGTCAAAGAAAGATACATTATGGAAATCAGTGGAAGAATTATTAAGTGAGTTTAGTGTGACACAGATACTGAATGCTTTAGTGACTAACACACAGGAGTCAGCCTTTACTCTGAGAGATATGACATCTAAAGTAGACATCAGACGAGATGCTGAAAAACTCAGGTATTTTGAATTATTATACAGAAATTAATTTTACACCTGTGTATGTAATTTAAAAAAAAAAATTCTAGCAAAAGGAGTTTTCCAATCTAAATTCATTTACGAAAAACAATTTCTCTTGATAAAACAAGAAAAATGAAATAATATTTGTGACCAATCAAGTCTGCAAGTGAAGCAAAGCACGAAATGTGTTAACCTTGTATTAAATTTGATTAAAAGTCTCATTTCAAGTGCAAATTAATCTTTTTTAAAGGAGTAGGTCCGGTAAGGACCGATTTTGGCCTCAAAATTTCAGGTTCATCCGACGAAAGATTTTGACCACTTTTCAAACACTTAAGTGTCTATTTTATTTGAATTAATTAGTTTATGTGAAAGATTTTAACAGATTTAGTCATTAAAAACGACCCGATTCAAGCTCAAATATGAAAAATCTACCTAATATGCCGAAAAATGTCACTTTTCAGATGGTTTTTG